>NC_143517.1:57243798-57395269 GCF_031878675.1 Megascapheus bottae
TCAGTCATTTTGAAGTGCTGAGTCCTGCGAGATTATGTAGCAGTTATTCATATATTGCAGATCAAAGACTCAGCAGCAATGTTCATCCTGAATAGCTATTGGAACTCACTTTCCTGTAGTAAATTTTGTCACAATGAAATGTTATTTAGGTTATCCCTAAATTTTTTGGATCAGTTGGTCTTAGAGGAAAAGATTTTAACTTTTTACCATGGAGTATGATTTTGAACTATAGTTTTGTGTGTCCCTAACTTTTTAAATCATAAAAATTATGTTAAATTTTGCCCATTTTATGTATCTACATAAAATCTTTATCTTTAATGTCTTTTGAGATGATTGTTCTTCGTTCTGGTAGTGCCCTACATCATGAAGGTGCACTTTGAGTATCGAGCTATCCTTGCAGCTGAGGATAAGTTCACTTGATTCCAATATACAATTCTTTGCATGTGCTGTTGAATTCATTACATGACATTTTGTGGAAGGGATTTGAATTTATGTTCATCAGGGATCCTGGCCTACATCTTTATTTTCTTTTTATCTTTTTCTCACATTGGTATTAGTGTTGTGCTGACTTTCTAAAAGAGGTTAGGAAATACTACTATTTTCTGGAGGAGTTGAAAAGGATTAATATTACTTCATCTTTAAATATTCATTAAAATTTGCCTGTGAAACCACCTAATCCTGATACTTTCTTTCTTGGAAAGTTTCTGATCACTAAATCAATGTCCTTATTTACTACTGGTCTGTTTAAGCTTTTGGTTAATTCTTATTTATTTATTTTAATTTTATTATCAGAGTGATATATAGAAGGGTTCCAGTTACATTCATAAGGTATATTACTTCTTGACCATTCATATGTGGTAATTCTTTCCATTTCAATTTCTTCTTTTCTCAATCTCTTCTGTATTGTCAAGTTTACTAGATCCAATTCTCAATGTTACAAAGATCCAAAAAAAGGAATTCTTATACTACCATCGTCTAAATTGTTCATAGTAAACTGGCATGTGGACAGTACCTCTCTTTTGTTCACTTCCTTAAGAATGAAACATGAGCATCACTGCAGTTTGAAAAGCAAAGAGGTGTGCTTGCTCAAAGCCCATATACTAAAATTGGTCCAACACAGCAATGATCTTAGTCCTAGCACAAGGAAAAGCCAAGGGGGTTGGGGAAGAAGGAAGAATGACCAGGCAGAAGACGCTGAAGACAAATTAAAGCTGGCATGAAATTTTTCTGTGGGCAATATTCAGTACGACATGTTAAAGGAGGTTAGATATGAAAATCAAGATGGCTTTCCACCTGGAAGACATTTTGTGATAATTTTTAACTACTTATATGATTCATTCATCAAGCATTTATTAGGGTCTGGACTGTATGTCAGAAAAATGAGGATGACTACAAAACAATTTCTGCCATTGAGTTGCCTGAAAACTTGAAAGGAAAGGGACTCTGAAGCAGAAAGTTATAGTGTATAAATTGGTTCTTATGAATTATTATAAATATATTAACAGAACTTTAGGAGCTCAGGAGTAAGTGGATAACACTTAAACTGGTATAAATGGAATCTGGCACTTCAGATTATCTCATTAGTAACTAATTAATTAAGCAAGTCCTCACCATGCTACCAGCTTCTCTGCTGGTGACATACTGGTGTGGAAATGAGTTAGATACATTTTTCTTTTAATTTTTGAGCATGTTGTATGTGTGGGGAGGAAGGCCTGATAATAAAATAGAAGTCTGTGCAGTGTTTGGAGAAAATAGAGAATAATTAACCAAGGCAGCCTGGAAAATGGTATGTTGAAGGGTAAATAGGATTTTTCCTTTGGTTCAGTTGAATCCCACCAAATTCAGTCATTGGTAAAAAGTCCCAAACACCAAATGTTCAGTAACTGTAGATCAGTTTTGTGGCTCTATACACTTGAAATTCTTTACTGAAATGATCACAAGGAGATTACAAACACCATATTCTCTGATGGTATAAATACAAAAAAAGTCTTCCCTGGATTAGCAAGGTTATAAATGAGTAAGAAAGATCAAAGCAACACTGACCATAAGGAGCTCAGTACCAGGAATAAAAATGAGAATGTTTGCAGGCTAGGAAGTGAATGGGATTAGTGCTACGGAATAAGTTGGTTTCTTTTGCTATTGCATATATAATATTCTTTCTTTATTCCCCATTTCCCTGATGATTTTCTGGTATATTTTCTATCTGACTGATTTTTTTTATTGCCATTCCTGGGGCTTGAACTCAGGGCCTGTCCTTGGACTTTTTCCTCAAGGCTAGCACTCTGTCACTTGAGCCACAGCACCATTTCTGTTTTTTTTCTATGTATAGAGGAATCGAACTCCAGGTCTTCGTGCATGCTAGGCAAGCACTCTACCACTAGGCCAAACTCCCAGCCCCTGTCTGAATTAGTTTTATGATTAATTTATGCTAAAAAACCCAGAAAAGTGAATTTGATCTCTTTAGAGAAATGATATAGAATAAGTGAAACATTTTATAGTCATTTAACCAATATTTGCTTATTCTCACTTATACATTTAAGTATTCTAGATAATGTAATATAGTTTCTTTCATTCATTTGTTCATAGGCTTATTCATTTACTCACTAGGTGCCTTATAAGAATCTGTTCAGAGAGAATTGCATATCTAGGAACCAATGGTAGGGATGTGAAGATATATCAAAATATCTCTTCTGTATGTGAGGTTTTAAAACCTAGAGAAGAAAGACAAAATTATATAATTTAAATAAAATGTAGATGGAAAACTATACTGCAGTGATTCCAGTTACGTTTCAAAGACATCATTTGACGTCATTTTCCAGCATACTTTCCATAAACAAAACTAATAGAGTGTAATATGAAGCTTTAGATCTTGCTTCTATCAGTACTGGGGGTCCCTAATAAGCTTGAGATATTCTGGCTTTAAATTATTCTGTTCTAGCCACTTGATTAGCTTCCTACTTCTGACCCAAATTGCAGGGATCCACCTGGCCTTGCAGCTACTGAATTCAGATATCTACGTGTACTTTCCTCCAATATATTATATTTTGTGGCATGTGCTGGGGTCTTCGGAATGCATTGCATGAGCCAGATATTCAGGGTAGTCTCCAAAACTGTCAGCTAAATAAACTTTTATTCCCTGTGTGTTTCTGAGTTTTAAGCATTTAAAACATAGCATCATGAAGTAGTTGTACAAAGGAGTTGTCATGGACTGAAACAGTTTAATGAATACAGTGCATCTTGACTGATGTTACCTCTTTCAACATTCTCATTCATTCCTCGGAACCCACCCTTTCATTTATCTTAATGTTAGGTTATGTATTTAATTTTTTGTGATTTAACAAAGTAGTTTATGTGTTCAATGCATCTTGATCTGTGTCACCACTTGAACATCTCACTTCCCTTCCACCCGTTATATTTTTCAATTCTATGGTATGAACAATGAATTCTTGCATGTATTCCACTCTCCTCCTTCCACATCTTGCAAGTATCTATTTTCCTGTACTTGGTTTGTGGGCTTTGACTTAGACCTAAAAAATTAACACCCCCCCCAAATAAGCCCATAAATAAACAGCAACCCAATTAATAAATAGGCGAATGACTTAGAAAATTCTCAGAAGAAGTAGAAATGGCCAAAAGACACATAAAGAAGTGTTCAACATCTCTGACCATAAAGAAAATGCAAACAACACTGAAATTCTACCTCATTTCAGTTAAGATGGCCAATATCAACTAACAAGTTAGGTACTGATGGATCGTGCTTACAATCCTAGCTACTCCAGAGGCTCAAATCTAAGGATCTCTGTTTGAAGCCAGCCTGGGCAGATAGGACTTCTGACCTATCTTTAGGCCAAGAAACCAGAGAATCATTCTAGTGTTAAATTTTCATCACTTTTTTGATGATTTTAAGTATTAAATAAATTGGTATTTTTAAAGTACTTACCAGCTGTTCCAAGTACGTGTAAACATCATACAACGTTTGAAATATAAATGTGATAATTTGTCCAAGGTCACAGATTCGGAAAAGCACAGAGGTTTCTAAATAGACATACAGGAGTTTCTAGTCCTAGTTCAATGGGATGATTTGGAGAAACTCATATAACTTTCAGAAGTACCATACGTTCTGCTGACTACTGGAAACGAGTGAGGATTCTAACTCCACAGAATTACTGTGGGGTTAAATGAGGTAAGACAGGCTCAGCATGTGAACGGTCCCATGTGGCCCCGCGTCTGAGCAGTGAGCTGAGCCCTTTGCAAATTCAATGTGCTTTATAAATCTTGGGAACATTTTTACATGATTGCAAAGAATAGAGATTTCATATCTATATCATAATTATTTCTTATAGAGATTAGGGGTGGAATGTTTCATATAGCTCATGCCAGCTGAAGGCAATGTGTATAAATCAGAGAAAGAATATGTTTCAGAGGCTGTTCTCCCTATTGGCACCAATGTACCAGTTAACACATTGTTGTTCACTGAGTTTTCTTAGCGTTCTCCCAAACTCACAAGGTTGGGTAAGCCCAGTTCTGCACTTGAGTCTGGTGGAAGATATTCTAAGCAGAGTATTTCATTATCTCTGTTGTTTTCCTCTTTTTTTTTTATCCCACTAGGTCAAGAGTTACTCAGATCTCAATACTAACTCAGCCATAACTAGCTGGATAATCTTGAGGGAGTCATTTCAATTTCCCTCTCTCCTTCCCTCCAATCCTTCTTTTCTTCCTTCCTTCCTTCCTTTTCTGTTGGTTGTTAGGCTTGAGCTAAGTCCCTGCTCTTGTTACATTTCTCCTCTTTTTACTCTTTCTTTTTTATTGTAATTAATAGAAGGGTTTCAGTTATATCTCCAGATAGAAGGTGCATTACTTCACACACACTGATACCCCTACTCATGTTTTTGTCCCCATTTCCCTCGCCCACTCCCTTCCCTCATCTTGTTTTCCCCTTTCCTTTCCTATTCCAAATGAACAAATAGATGTATATACAATATACCATATACTGTATAAATATGAGAATAACCAAGGGACAACATAAGAGAGGAGAAATAACAGTACATTAAGAACACCAATCACACATTACATAGCTCTTGTTTCCATATCCTGGAAGTCCTATCATTTAGCCTCATCCTATATGACCTTGTGTATCTAGGTCTTGAGCTATTGTATAAGGTTGCACTTTTTTAATTTGTTTATCCATTGGTTCATTAACATTACAAAGTTCTCATGGTTATCTGTTTTTTTTTTTAACTGTATTTTCTTGTCAGGATAATGTATAAGGGGTTACAGCTACATTCTTCAGGTAATGCGTACATTACTTCTCGAACCTTGATATCCTTTCTCATGTTTTTGTCCCCCTTTCCCTCTCCCCACCCTCCCAATCATCTTGTTTTCTCCCTTCCCTATTTCAAGTAAACAAATAAGAGTTGTAATTTAATATTAATGTGGCTTGTTACTAAAATTATTTCTGATTTTGGTCATTAGAAAATCATTCCTTTGTTTTTTGTGTTGGGTTGATCCTGTTGCTATGAATGTATTGGCTCTGGGATATTGCTTCTTTTTCATCAAATTACAGAGGTGTAGAAATATTTGTGTTGATTACACATTTGACCTTAATGTTTTCATGTAAAAACATGTGTCTCAAAATGAATTATGGGGTCTGAGAGGTGACTTCAACTCCAACTAATTACCATCTGAATTTTTCTAAACATTTCCCTTTGCTTATCTGTAATCTCTCATTCCAGTCATGAAAAACATGGCTCCTACAATCAGCTGTCTGTTTCCTCAGTTTCTCAACTCCAATGCACATAACAGTGGGATCAGATTGCTAATATGTACATGCATGGGAAAACTTTATCAACTAGAATTTAATGCTTATGGAAAGTGTCTTGTATCTCATAGTCTCAGATTCATATTTACATATTACTCTGTATATGGCATTGTAAATTATATTTCAAAAATTGCATTTTTAATTGTATAATTTACTTACTGTTCATATATGACAACTGACTTTTGTTTCTTAAAAGATAATACTGTGATCTTGATACATAATTTATTAATTTGAGGAGAGGATTCTTTGTGGATTCTGAGATTTGAACTCAGGATTATATAGCTTGTTATATAGGCATTCTACCATTTGAGCCATGCTTTCAACTTTTTTACAAACACTTTTGCTCTGATTATTTTTGAGATAGTGTCTGGGGTTGTTGTTGGTTTTTTTTTTGTTCTTGTTGTTTTGTTTTGTCTTTACCCAAACAGGCTAGGCTTGATAGCTTCTTTTGTGTGTCCTTCTGTAACTGGGGTGAAAAACGCATACCATCATGCTCATGTTTTTCTACTGAGGAGGCTTGTGAACTTTTCAGAAGGACCAGCTTCAAACTCTGCCTCCCAAGTAGTTAGAATTGGAGGTATGAGCCACTGGCACCTGGTGAGGAGGGATAATTTTTTTCAAATTATACATAGACAGTCATGCCATCTGTGAATAGAGTATTTATTCTTTCTTTTCCTACCTGACTATAATTTATTTTTGTTTATAATTCAATTATATAGCATATAGAATAATATTTAGTACAAGTGATGAGAAAGGCTTTGCTTTAAGATTGTGAGAATCTAGTTTCTCTCAATTTGTTGTGATGTTACCTCTAACCTAATTCGGTTTGGTTTGAAGTAATTATCTTCCACTTATAATTTGCTGATTTTTTAAAAAATCATTAATTGCCACTGAGTTTTATCAATAGCTTAATCATCAATTGATATAATAACATGGTTTTATTCTTTAAGAAATTTATGTAATAGATTACACTGATGTTTGAATGTTCAAAGAACATTGTGTATCTAGAACAAATCATAATTTGTTGTATATATTTGTATATTCTTCTTACATATTTAGGGGTTTCTATTAGACACCTGTGGTTTGTATTTTTTTGTCGTGTGTGTGTGTGTGTGTGTGTGTGTGTGGTGTGTGTGTGTGTGTGTGTGTGTGTGTGTGTGTGTTTGTGTGCTGGTACTAGAGCTTTAATTGAGGTTCTAGGCTCTCTCCCTAGCTGTTTTTACTCAATGCTGGCACTGTACCACGTGAACTGCAAATCACTTTTGGCTTTTTTGCAGGTTAACTGGAGATTGAAATCTCACAGATTCTGCCTTGTTTGACTTTAAACTATAATTCTCATATCTCAGCCTCTTGAGTAGCTAGGCTTATAAGAATGAATCAGTGGCACACAGCTGACATTTTGTCTTTTATTGCTCATCAATATGGACTATGACCCAACCAGGAACCCTGTTTTCCATCATATTTGTCATTTTCTTCAAATTTTGTTTTCATTTAAGTTTGGCTTCTATTTGTTTTATCTCTTCCTTTCTAATTCTTCCAGATTCACTTCTCCTTTTACTTTTCTTTGTTGGACTTCTTTAATGGTGTGTGTCCCTATGTTGTAGTTGAATTTACTCTGCTTTCAAATAATGCCATTCTGTTTGACAACCCAATTTAATACAAATCAGATTTAAAGAATTTTAATTTATCAAATTCAATGAGAAAAAAATTAAAGATAAGGCTTAAGTGAATAAGGACAGTGTCACAGAAGCAATTAGTGTAGGAATGATATTATGAAGTGAGAGGAGGGGTATTGCATAACAGTTTTTTTCAATTTCCTTTTGAATGTCTGGTACAGCATTTTCTGAAGTATCTTGCAACACCCTATTTTATTACTTAAAAATACCTATATTTATTTTTGCATGCAGATAGGTGTGTATGCACACATGTGCACATACACACACACACACACACACACACACACACACACACACACACACTGTCAGGTTAGAAAGCCTGGGTTCCAGAAACACAGGAGGTGATGAATAACAGGATAACAACAAAAAGAATCTCAGTATACAAATGTCCCAATCCTTTTACATATATCCCAATTCATTATGGAATTATGGTATTTGTGGGGAAGGCTCCATGCTTTGCCTCATCTGATTTTCTCAATTGGAAGACAAGCACATTGGTTAGAATGTTCTCACTTTCTCATTAAAGTTGGTAAACAATAGGATGAGTGTGCTAATAGGTTTATGTATGATTTTTCCCAAGTCTTTCCATTTCCTTAAGAATGGTACAATATCATTCTTTCTGATAGCTGAGTAGAATTCCATTGTGTATGTATACCACATGTTCTTGATCCATTCATCCACTGAGGGACATCTAGGTTGATTCCATAGTGTGGCTATGATAAACCATACTGCAATGAATATGGTTGTGCTGGTGGCTTTAGTTTAGTCTGGTTTGTGGTTCATTGGATAAGTGCCCAGGGATTTCTGGGACATAGGGGAACTCTATGTTTAGTCTTTTAAGAAAACTCCATACTGCTTGCCACAATGGTTAACAAGTTTATACTCCCACAAACAGTGTAATAAGAGTTCCTTTTTGGCCACATCCCTGCCAGTATTTGTTACTGTCAGTTTTCCTGATAATGGTCTTTCTAACTGGAGTGAGGTAGAAATGAAGTGGATATGTTGTCAATAAGGATGAGAGGAAAAATTGGGAGAAAGCAACAGAAGGGAAGATATGTTCAAAAAAGAACTGTATTTAGTCAATACATGATTCATGTAACTGTCACCCCTCTTTAAAAAGAAAAATAGTTCTACTTTATTAAAAAGGAACTCGATACAGCAGAATATGAGGATTCAAACTTCTGTTTGGTTTCTGGTTGCTTTGAAGAAGTAGTTCATCCTTGAAAATGGAAGACTCACTATATATATATATTTTTGAAAAATCTTTAAAAATTACTATTGTTAAGTAATTATACAGAAGAGTTTTGATTAAAAGTTAGTTTGTGATACATGTCATCCTTTCATTATTCCTTCCTATCTCTCCCAACTCTTCCTGTTTACTTAGTTTCATTTTCATATACATATAAATTGAATATTATGCTTTTTAAATAAAAGACAAAAATGCTATTTGATATTTATTGGATATTTATTTTATATCCATTGTAATGTCTAAAGTTCTTTGTCAAAGGAAATATGTGGAAGTAATGCAAGTGAGAACTTGTTGAAAAGAAGAGCCATTTTGTTTGGTGGATTTGATGGAGATCAAGGGAGATTCTCTAGGATTGGGCTGACTGGTTGGATTTTCAATTGCCTTGACAAGGAGAGTCGGGATTTTAAAAGGAGGTCAAGAAAATTAAGGGAAGGAGTGAGGTTGGGAGGGATGGGGGAGAATGATAAAAATGGTGACATAGATCAAGATTCATTGTATTAATTGACTGCTTTGTTGAAAGGCAAATACTTCATATAACCTCTTAAAGATAATAATAGTAATAATAATAAAAGAAACAATTCTTTCTCTCCTGTGTAAGCAAAAAGCTGTAATTTTCATACCTGCCTGTCCTGTATCATAAACCAGAAACATGTCATAAAACTGACTGTAAACTCTACTGCAGCTATGCTAATTAAAATACAGACGCTAAAATAGGACATGAACATCTGCCTTTTTTTTTTTTAAATCTATCAGTCCTGTACTAAGTTTGACAGTTGAGAACTATCAATGGATAAAACATGAGCTTTAGGTTCAGGCAAGCCAGAATTTACATGGAAACTCATTCACTAATGATGGACAAGTTGCCTTAGTTCTACGAACTATGAATTATTTGTACACTGAGAATACAAATACCAACATTGGCTGGGTATCAGTGGCTCATGCCTGTTATCCTAGCTACTTAGATGGCTGAGATATAGGAGATTATGGTTTAAAGCTAGCTTGGGCAGAAAAGCCCATGCATTTCCATCTCTTACTAACCAGCCAAAAGCTGGATAGGAAGTATTTTTGAAGTGGTAGAATGCCTGCTGTGGGAAACCAAGGTGAGTTCAAGTCCCGGTATGGGCAGTGCAAGCACACCAAATTAAACCAAACTGAATAAAACAATCCTAATTAATATAGGAGGATTCCATGAGGTATGACATCTGGAATTCTCACTTTAGTGTTTGGCATAACTAATTTTTCTACTCAGTTTCAGGGTGTCATTTAGGCTGCCAAATGTTTGTGGAGTTTCTGAGTTAGTCCATTTCTTTGGTGTCTAGTCTAAAAATTTTACCGCTTCACAGGCCTGTTTATAGTTCCATCTGAAATCATTTTGGACTGTGACTGGCAGATCAGACAAGTGAAAATGGCACTTTTGAAATGACAATGTGTCTTTATCCTCACTCTACTTGAAGCCATCTTGGAGATGGCACAAATGCAGGTGATTAAAAGATTGCTTTTTCTTTTTTTATTGTAATTAATAGAAAGGTTACATTATATTCGCCAGATAAAAGGATTGCTTTTTCTAAAGCTGAATTTTGACAACCTGAAATGAAAATAAATCTCCATTGTGTTTACCAGAGATGATACTGTAGATAGATTAATCAGTTAAATTGGTAAGGAAATGTCTAGTTTGATTGTGCTAACATCTAGTCCCATGATTGCAGAGGCATACTTTCTTTAATGCACAAGGATATACAGAAAAAATTTGTAGTTGATTTAGAAGATCTCATCTCCTTCTCTGCCTCTTTCTCTCTCTCTGTCTTTTCCTTTCTTCCTCCATCTCTCAGATTCTACCATTATTACTTTTTTTTTTACTAGATGGAATTAAATAATTAAAATTACTTCTCTTGGCCTTACTTAATTTTTAAAATAGGATATAAATGACAACTCCTGTCTACACTATCTTTCAAGGACCTTCATGAGGATCAAATGAGATAGGTAATGTCTCCTTCGATAAACTATCAATTACTGTTTTGTATGTGTATGACTTAGATAAATCTACAGTAAGGATGTATGAGAATAAAATTGATATGCTTACAGTTGATTACTTGTTTGTACAATCATTTATCATTAGTAAATACATACTGAGAAGTTATAATTAAAATATAGATTCAGCTAAAGTCTTTTACTTGTATTGTTTCATTCAGTCTTTGCATTGATCCTAGAGACAGTTATTATTTTTGTTATTGGAAGCATACTGAAATGCCCCAAACTCAAATACCTGTATTGCCAAAAAAAAATAAACAAGAAGGAAAGAAAAAAACTCTAGAAACGAATGATTACATGAATGTAACATAGGCTTAAAGGTGAGCTCAGTCTGACCATGCATAAGATGAGGCGGTAAATGAATATAAGAAATTAAAGTTTTTAAGGATGTGTTTGATACCTTCATAAGATCCCTTTTCTGAGTAATAAGGAGTTTGTGTCTCTCATTGCCTTTGTAATTTTCCATCTAATAAAACTGTAGGTTTCAAAACCCATTTCTTATATTGGCAAAATCATGTAGACCAAATCTGATGACAGTTTAGCTTTCTGTCAGATACAGCTCACCCAGTTATAGTAAGAAGGGAATGCAGACAGACCTGGGGCACCAAATTGCAAAGAACTGAAAACAGAGACAACTGCTAATGAATCAGTCAGTTTTTGTGTATTTTACTTTTATGTGTTTTTTCCCCATTTTTCCCCTTTTGTCCATGTTTTTTAATTTCTGTACTCTTTGCCTTGTATTTAAGTTTATTTGATTTGGACAGGGAGAGGGGAAGCACAGAAATGGTGAGACAAAGGGTAAACTGATTGAGCAGTTATATCACCAGACACTATGTTGGAAATGGACTGTATAGCTGGGAGGAATGGGGTGTCAGGAGGGAAAAAACCTGAAAGAAAATGAAGGAGGGGATGACACAGTTCAAAAGAAATATACTTAATACCTGGCTTATGTAATTGTAACCCTTCATACATCACCTTCACAATAAAAATGTTAATATATATATACATTTTTAAAAAGGACAAAGGCTGAAACAATCTTTTTTCCATATATTTTTATTGTAATTAGTAGAAGGGTTACATTATATTCACCAGATAGAAGGTGCACTACTTCACATACATTGGTATCCTTTCTCATGTCTTGGTTCCCATTTCCCTCACCCCACCCCTGCCCCTCATCTTGTTTTCCCCCTTTCCCTATCCGATTTCAAATAACCAAATACACATATATTCAATATATCAGATAACAAGGTGAAATACTGTAAATATATGAAAATTTTAAAGGTACACTTTTCAGAATAACTGTAGCTCCATAAATGTCACCTGAGGTCCTCAGAGTGACAAGATCACACTGCAATTTCAAAATTAAGACTTAGGTTGCATGTCGGAGGCTATAATCTTACCTACTTAGGAGATTGGGGTCTGAGGATCACAATTCAAAGCCAGCTTGGCCCCAAAAGTCCCCATGAGACTCTTATCTTCAATAAGCCACTCAAAAACCCTAAGTAGAGGACTAGATGAGCAAAAGAACCCAGGGACAGCACCCAGGCACCGAGATCAAGCCCACGACAAACCAAGAAAAAAACTAAATGATAACTTAGGCTCTTCGAAACTCCCATTTCCTATTGTTTTTCTCCAATCCTTCTCATTGTCTCAGTGTCACATGGTGGTGAGGCTGAAGAAAGAATCTCTTAGCGACTCATGTTGACCTACGTCTTGACTCCCCAGTGCTGGGTGCTGGCAGGCCTCAGTCTCCATTCTCTCTGTGCCCTATAGATCATCATTCCTATTATTGCTGCCCCTTTGCTTCTAGATTCTTTTTGTTTTCCCTGTCAGTCATGGGACTTGAACTCTGGGCCTGGGCACTGCTCCTAAGCTCTTCAGATCAAGGCTGCAGCCCTGCCCCTTGAATCACAGTCCCACTTCCCATTTTCCAGTGATTAACTGGAGATAAGGATTTCATGGACTTTTAAATGCCCAGGCTGGCTTTGAACCATGATCCTCATATCTCAGCCTCCCGAGTATCTAGGATTACAGGCAAGAGCTACTGTGCCCGGATTGCTTCTAGGTTCTTGACTTCAAATTCCTGCCATCAAGGCTCTTTTCTTTTCTTATGATCACTTAAAGAATTTCTATAGGAAACCACTTTTCCATCCTTGTTGGGATTGGTGGCTGAGAGCCCAACTGGGGTCTTGGAATTATTGTAGGATACTGGAAGAGCAATGGATTGGACCAAGGAAGAAATGTCTCATGGTATTGCTGAGATCCAAGGTTTCATTATTCTTTGGTTTATATGCAGCCCTTTTATCAATTCACAAGATTTTTTTGTGACTAGTTCAAGAAATATTTTCCACATGGCTCCATAAGGATTATTTCCTATTCCAACTCCTGTGTTCTAAATGGAATTTTGTTCTTGATGTTGAAAATCTGTTTTTTTTCCCTTTTGACATTCATGTGGTGACTATAAATAAGCATTCTAGACCTTGAAAACAGTCAAAGCGTATGTTTTTTCCCTCTTTGGTGAGAGCCTTGTGGCTGAAACTCAGGGCTTGTCCCTATGCATTTTTTTCAAGACTAACACTCTACCACTTGAGCCACAACTTCACTTCTGGCCTTTTGGTGGTCTTTCCAGTCCAGGCTGAGCATTGATCAAGGATCCTGAGATCCCAGCCTTCTGAGTATCTAGGATTACAGGCGTGAAAAACTGGTGCCTGGACCAAGTCATACTGTTTTTCCTGAGAGTACCCATGAAGGATCCAGGGCAAGATAAAGTATGTGGTCCTTGGAACTGCCTATCATTGAGGTGAAATAAAGTAGATTTGGTGACTAGAATGTAAACTTTGTAAAGACTGCTCAGATTTTGATTTTCAGTGTTTAGAATAGCGCTGATCTCAATAATGATCTGTTGAGGGAATAATGAATAAATAATGAATGATCAATTATTGACTTAGGGATCAGAGAAGAAAAGATGAAAAGCCAAAGACTGGGCTGCTCAAAAGTGAAGTAGCAACAGTATATGGTAGTTCAGGAGGGAAAGAGGCAGACAAAATATTCCTGTCCTCATAAAGACAGGCAGATGTAAAGCATCTTTCATTCTAGCTATGTGCAGTGTCAAAGCAAGCAATAATAGCTCCCCAGTTCCATGAAGTCCCAGGTTCTTACAGAGAACTATTTAATTTTCCTTGCTAGGAAATGGCAAGAAAGTAGGAGGGATAGTTATCGTAAACACCCATTTAAAGATCTAGACCCAGATACAAAGTGTGTCTGATGCTAGAAGTGCTTCTAATCTTGCCATGCTATCCTACTGGTGAGACTTACACAAATCTTGAGTGTGTTTGTGAATCTAGACGGAGATGGAGAACATAGGTTATGACATAGTACTCAAAGCAGTCCAGCTCTTGTGAGCGTGGCGGGGACGTTGAGAATAAATACATTTTCCTTAGAGCAGTATACCTTTCACTCAAACCAAGGATAGTTTATGTCTCAGTGACTGCTGAGGAGAGGGACTGTTGAATTGTGTGGAATGCTATAGACCAGTGACTGGAATAGTGGTTAAGGAGAAAAGGCATCCTGGCACAGTGGGAACCTTTCAAATATTCTCTCATCAACACTATCATAACAAAGGAAAGAAAGCCAGGCTGGTGTACAGAAAGATATGGAGTAAAGGATGACATGTTTTGGTAATAGGTGTGTTATATGGCATCAGGGTTACTCATTGTTAATATCAAGAAGAATGCGTTCCTGGGCAGAGAGAGCAGGACCTGGGGAATATTGAAAAATCTTCCCTGGAGTGCCTGAAGCCTTCAGCTGACCTTCCTACAGAGCAGCCATTTGCTATTCTGTGTCAGAATTCCATTACTGCACCGAGTTTAGAATTTTCTGTCTTCCCTGGAGACCTGTCAGCACCTATTTAAATCAATGGAGATACAATGTCGTGGAGTAGTTAGTTGGTATCAGTCTAAGGCTATGGTTACATGCCCAGTCTTCTTATAAAATCATTTGCTACTGTGTACACTTCCGTGTGCTATCTATATGCTAACTGAATGTGAGAAATAAGGAGGAATGGACACATACTTTTCCTTTTGGGGGAGGAATCTGAGACTTAAGAGGTCTGGGTGTTGGTAAAACTTTCTAAGTGAGGAACTTCTTAGAAAATGGACTGGCACAGCGGGTGAGTTAATCTAAGTCCCATCCAGTGCTGCCTCTATGACAAAGGGTGGTTTCTAGATCAGAACCAAACCCTTTGAAATCACAACATGGCCTGAATTACCTTTAGGTTTTCATTCTTATTCCCCATGATTTGACCATCTCCTTTGCCACAAATCCAAGTTGTATGTCCTGTGAAGCCAGTGGCTCTCACATGAAACAGAAAACTCACACAGAATTTGGAATTAATTTTAATCCAAGCAGGGCAGAGTTTATGGACTTAAAACCTGGGTATTTGTGTGTGGTGCCACCTTCAGAAGTCTCTGTGCCTTGTCTAATGCCCTTCTGTTTTGTTTCTGTCTTAGAATTCTTAATAATTTATTAACCAAGAGCTCCTACATTTTCATTTTGCCCTGAGCCCTGAAAATTAGGTAGCTGGTGTGTTGTTCAAGCTTATAACTTTGGTCAGTTACTTTTCTTAACTTCCTCTAAATCTCAAATTTTCTTATCTACCAATCAAAACCAATAATATAACAATATATCTCAATGTGTTCTTGGGCAGAACAAACACAATAAGAAGCAAGACAGAAAGCTTTTGTCGCATGCATTAACTTGGAGAAATTTTAGCTTCATTCCTATTAATACCAGAAAGAAACCTTTTCATTAGCCTCTCATTAAGTCAGCATTAGAATATGGGTCACATATATACAGGCTTACTTTTGTGCTGAAGGAGGTAGTAATTTGGATTTTGCTCTTGTTAGAGAGGATAAAGGGTAAGAAGCACGATAGCACAGGCATGTAGACTTGGGAAGCGGATTGACAAAAGACCTGCAGCAGAAGCCTAGGTTAGAACATGAGTCAGTTTCCAAGATTAGCTAGCAATTCCAGGAGTACTGGTGCTTTTCAGAGCAGCGCAGACCTGGATCGGCTGTAGATGCTGGGGAAGATGGATGATGCTGGGCAATAAAAATAAAATTAAAGAATTCAACACGAGTTTTACTGACGTTTAAAAAATGTGATAGGTGGCAATGCTATAGCTGTTTGAATTATATCTCATTTATACGTTTAACAACTGTACAAAATAGCAACATTTTGTGCATGTGGTGACTAAGTACACCAAATGCTTACTGTATTAGAGGATCCTTTAGAATGGCTGGTGTTTAGAACACATCCTGTTTGAGGAGGAAAGAGCTAGGTGACAACATCAGAACTGTCCGGAAAGCCATAAAGAATAGGTTTTATGTCACTTGGCACCTGTAAGTTTTTGGAAGGGTTGTGTTTGGCAGGGATTTGTGACTATCTAGACTAGATGAGATGGAGTGTTTTAATCATGAGCAATGCCTGCCTTGGGTTCTGGAGAAATGGTGGTGGCATGTAAGTTAGATAATTGCTATCTCAATAGTCCTCACATATTTCAAATTGTGTAAGTATTGAAAAATTAATAGCGTTCCAATTCATAGAGTCAACCATCTCCAGAGCATGCTTTTAATTTTAGTTACTGATCCTTAGGGCAAGACATCTTTTATTACAAAACACAAAAACAAGAACCCAAACCCTAGCCAATTAACAGCAACACAGTAACCTCAAGAAATCAGGAAGACATTTATTATATAACAGGAAAAGAATTAGGCTCTGAGGAATGTTTTTAAGAACCACATGATCACAACATAGAGTATTTTAAACATGAACATGCATCAAACATTGAACACAGATCGAAACACAGGTTTCTGAGTCCTAGGCACAGAAGTTTGATTTGATAGGCGAGGGAAAGGAGCCTGAGAATGCACAAGACACCAGAAAAGGCTGAGGATCTCTCTGGCCCATGACTACCCTTCTAAAGCTGCTGGAGATCTGCTGAGTTATAACTTTCTTTGACTATTGATCTGATTCCTCCTAAAGCAAACTTAATTATTTAAATTACAATTTAGAAAAATGAGAAATCTGTTTGCCATCCTCATTGGATTTGTTAATAAGAAGTTGTGAAAATTGTACCAGGATTTATTGAATTTGTGCTTGTGTTGACAGCACATTAACAAACCTTAGAAGTACACACAGCTCCTGTGCAAGGATGACAAGAGTGTTCTGGAAATTTTTCCTGTTTTCTGGAACCCTTGTGTATTGTGGGTAGGGTTAGAAAATGATATTCTGCTGTGGAAAGCAGTATGGATTTCTCCCAAGGATTAAAAAAAAATAAACTTAACAAATGATCCAGCAATCTTTTTTTGAGAATATGTTCAAAGTGCCTCAAAGTAGAACCTTGAAAATGTATTTGCATACCCATGTTAATTGCAAATTTATTCACAGTATCTAGGAGCTACAAGTAACCTAAATGTCCACTGATACATGAATGGGCCAAGATAAGTAGTGTGTGTGTGTGTGTGTGTGTGTGTGTGTGTGTGTGTGTGTGTACAATAGGTATTTGTTCCACTTTTCAAAAGAAGAAAATTTCAGGATAGGCAGCAACACCAGCGATTCTTAAAGACCATCCTGCTGTATTTATGCTAAGTAAAACATGCCATTCACAAAAAGGAAAATACTGCATCAGGCCATGTATGTGACTGATGTACCAAAGTAACTCATAGAAACAAGAAGCAGAATGCTGCCTTCCAGAAGCTGATAGGAAGAGAACATGATGATTGAAGTTCAGTGGTCAGAGAGTTTCAATTTTACATGATGGAAGAGTTCCAGAGATCTGTTGCAAAAAATATGAATTTATGTCTGTATTTAACTCTAAACTTACAATGATGAAGGTGGTAAAATCTGACACGTGTATTTTACCACCAATCAAAGAAACTTATTTATTTAAACACAACTTTCTCTGGGGATCACAGCAATTCTTAGAGCTGTGGATGGAGGCTACCCCTTTTTGAGCTCTCGCTGGCTGGGTGCTTGTTCTGGCTCTCCAGGTGAGTTAGTCCTCTCTTCTCTGGAGGCCCAACTTCTCTCATGGGATTCTATAAAGTACTAGTGCTAGGTTTATCATAGGAGAAGCTAGTTTCTCCCGTGATGGGAGATGGTTTGTAAGGATGTTTGAATGCTTCCCCAGATCGTAGTAAGGCTACAAAAGCATTGGTGAATTAGTGATTTGCAACTTGAGGACCATTACAAAGAAACACATTTGTCAAACTAGGTAGGCTCGAACAACGTTGTCAAACCAGGTACGCTCCAGGCACCTCCATTTCTGTCATTTATGCTCCTGATGATGCACATTATGAGTGCATCATTATGATCTTTAGTGCTTTCTTCTGATCAAGCAAGTTACGGTCCTCAGTGTTAGGAAGCTAAGTTCATCACCGGTTGATATGTATGTGACCAAATTCCTTGCAGACTGATGAGACATGCTCAGCTTAGGTCAGCTGTGTTGACAAGTTTCACCGAGTCTTGTCAATTTTCAGTCAAGGGAAATGATCAGAGCCAACCTGAATCTGCTAAATTGTAACATGCAAGTTCCATCATTTTGTTTGTACATTGAATTTGACAGGCTATGAATAACTTATATGATTTCTCTGTAGGATAAAGGGATAGTATTTCATTAGAAGTTAACATTTTTACGGTGGGATTAGACCTTGCCAAGAGTGATTTCTTTCAATTTTCTAAAAATCAGTGGTGTCAGAGGGTAAGTGGACTCTCTTGAGGCATTAGAATTACAAGGTTAAGATGTGTTTTTATATAAAAGAATACAGTTCCCCCACAGTCATTTATTGAAAACCAATTTAGATACTTATGAGATCAGAAATTTGGCAGTACATAGTACAGGGGAGTTGCCAGCTTAACTCTGTTCAATATTAATTAAACTTAATATAGTTCAGTATCCGTTCTTCAGAAAATCCCCGGAAGGATATCAGAGAGGAAAAAAAGTGAATGTAGGCTTGTATTACCTATATTTAGATTATATAATCATAAACTTATTCACAATTATACATTCATATGATGTAATGCATGATCATATCAACTAGCTTTCTGAATGATTCTAGAATAGCTGAGGAGAATGGGTAAATTACCAAATCAATTATTCATGTGAAATAAGCTACCTGGAGAAACTCACATGGGCACTGACTGATGCGGGTCGTATGTATAAATCACATACATTTTCAGTATACTGAGAGGCTAAAATGGTGATACATGTTCCACACAGTGGGCATTCAAGACAGGGTATAACTAAAGTTGCCTAAAAAATTGTAAGGAGACATGAAAGAGGAAGTGATTATTCAGCTAGGTTTTAATGCATGTCTAAGAATTAACAAACACTGTTAAAATCCTCAGTCATGGAGGTTAGTACCCTTGGAAAGGTATCCAGTTACATGTAAAAGATAAAAATAGGGCTGGCTTTCCAATTTGTTGGTGGTCCATGCCTATTATCTTAGTTACTCAGGAGGCTGAGATTTGAGGATTGTCATTCAAAGCCAGCCCAGGCAGGAAAGTCACAAGACTCTTATCTCCAATTATGTACCGAAAGGTCAGCAATGGTGCTGTGTCTCAAAGTAGTAAAGTGTGACTCTTGAATACACAAGCATAGGGACAGTGTCCAGGCCCTGAGTTCTAGCCTCAGGAGTGGCATCAAAGGGGAAAAAAAAGAGACAAAAATAGAGAATATTTTCTGCATTAAATTCAGTGGTTTTCCTTTTTGGAAATGTGATCACATTTCATTCATGTAATAGAACCTGATTTTCCCTTCCTCATGTGGTACAAGCATGTGGCACTTACAACAGTACAAAAACCAATCCATTTTTATCAAGCAACTCAATTTCTATTACTGTTCAAACATTTATGTTATAACTAAAGTTCTGACATGAGATAAAATGAGGAAGATGGAAGAAGAAAAGCTAGGGAGTTAGACAATCTGGATCCAGTGTCCTAGTCGTGCTATAAAATATTCCACAGGTCTCAGGTTTCATTGGATGTAAAATAGGAGGCCAATTTGTACTTTGCAAACTAAGATCACAAATAAATAAAGTGGAGACTATACAGATTTTCAAGGCTGGCCCATAGTTTATATAGAAAGTAAAACATGCGCATGTACAAAAATAGAAGAAAGACTTCTGGAATAGTCAAAATCATGTTAATGTCCCCAAAGAAACAATGAGGAACCAGGACAAAATACACATTAGGATGATTTTCGAAGACATTGTATGCCAGGAAGCGAAAGACAACATAACTCTGGGAGATAAGAAAGAAATGTGATGAAGGCTGCAAGCATCTCAATCATTACCCCGGAGAGCGCCCAGGTCATGATGCTGCAGGTGGCAGGCTCACACCCAGCCTGCTCTTCTCCCTGCAGTGAGGAAACAGCCATAGGAAGTGGAGGAAGCTGGGATTGGGGGTGTGGTCTAGTGGTAAAGTGTTTGCCTAGCATGCACGAAGCCCTGAGCTCAATTTCTCGGTACTGCATACACAGAAAAATCCAGAAGTGGTGCTGTGGCTCAAGTGGTAGAGCGCTAGCCTTGAAGAAAGCCCAAGGACAGTGCTCAGGCTCTGAGTTCAAACCCCAGGACTGGTAAAAAAAAAATAAAAAAGAAAGAAAGAAAAAAGAAATTGGAGGAAGCTATATAGGATGACGCTAAGTGAAATAAACTCCAGGGTATGGAAACAAGAGGTTTATCTTGGTGATTGTTGCTCTTAATGTACTATGTAAAGTTATTTCTTTTTTCTTTTTCTTCCTCTTATGGTTTATCTCATATTGTTACTGTATCTGACTTTGTTACCTGGTATATAGTATATATGATTATTTCTTTATTTGAAATGGGGAAGGGAAGGGGAAGAGCAAGATGATTGGGGGGGGGAAGTGGGAGGAAAACATGAGAAGTGGTATTAATGCTCAAGAAGTAATGTATCCACTACCTGATGAATGCAACTGTATCTCCTCTACACATCATCCTGACAATAAAATATGTTAAAATAAGAAATTGGAGGAAGCTGGAGGGGCTTGAGTTTAGGAGGTTAAGTATTGGAGAGGACAGAGCAGTGGCGAGAGAGAATCCTAAAAACTGCAGAAGATCTTCCCTCTCCCTTGTCAGCTACACAGAACCTTAGAAGTTTAAATCTAATTTGACAATTAGGTATATTGTGAGAAATAAACAAGGGTGGAGGAAATTAAGCCTCACTTCTTATTAAAAATTCTATACAAATGAGGAAAAAGGGAAATTCAGTTCGATGAAAGGTATTTTTGAAAACTATCTTGTGTACTGGTGAATGATGGAATTATTTCCTTGTGGGATCTGGACCAGAGATACTTTCTCTCACCATGTGTCTTCAGCATTGTACTGGAGGCCATAACTAATGTGATTCATCAAGAAAAGGAACAAGACCTGCAGACTACCAAGGATGGAGTAAATCCATATTCACATATATTTACAAGGCTTAATTTTCCAAATTGAAAATCCAGTGGAATTTACAAAACGGCTACAATAGTTCAGCTGAGCAAGTTGCAGGATATGAGATTAATATACAGCACTCAGTTGTATTTAAATGTATTAGCAATAAATACTTAGAATTTAAACAAATGCCATCTGTAAGAACATCAATAAGAAATATTTAGGTATAGGTTAAGTAAATGAACATGGAAGCTCTGTGCATTGAAAACTGCAAAATAATACTGAGAAAAATTACACAAGACTTAAGTGGCTTGTGTGCACATTGGAAGATTATTAAAATGTCTACTACCTTCAAATTGATCTAAAGCATATTATTTTCATAATCCCAGTCAAAATACTAGCAAGATTTTTTTCCAGGTATAAATTGTCAAGTTGATTTTAAAGTTCTGGATGCATTGCAAAGGATTTGAAAATAGGCAAATGTTCTTTGGAAATAAAGAATAAACTTAGAAAACTAACACCATGGATGAGCAAACAGACTTGATTGGATCTGCTTGAAATAATATCCCAAGGCAATATATTAGGAAAATCAGAAGTGATATTGCCATTGGTTCCCTGTATCACAACTGATTAGTATGATAAATTTAACAATAACCTGGATGTAGGTTAGTTATTATTCAATTGGAATATTATATATTGGAAGAAAAGAAACACAGGTATGGATATTAGTGGTTGGAGCCCCCTAAATTGTGTTGTAATAGAATCCACAAATATTGCACAGAAATGAACGAGATATTTACCTACCTGCCCTTACTCTCGTAAGAAGGAACAAGTACAAGTGATTTTTTTAAGCACAAACTATTATACAGCTCTTAAATTGTTTGGATACAATTTTGAGTCCTTCAGAAATGGGAAAATTACTCAAATATCAATTCTGAAAGAAAAATGTGCCCCCCCAAAAGATTTGTTAATTACTACTTATAAAGTATGAAGACTTAGTGCTGAGTCCCAGATTTTGAGCTTTGGATATTAACGTAGGGGAAATATAGTCTACATAAATAATAATCAATAGATATTGGGTGCTAGTGGTAAGTATTGAAGACTAAATGAGATAAAAACATAAGGACTAGGAAATATAAACTATAGTACTTAAACATAGAGAATTTTATAATGTTAATGAAAACTCATGTGGTTTTCAAGTAATACCCATTCTCCACACAACAATAGCATTTTCTATTACAACAGGATAGCCAAAGTATTCTTTCCTGGAGGAAATAATTTAGGGCATGCAATTTTTCTATTTCTGCTATTGCCATGGTTACCTGGAAGCTCAGAACCAATTATGAAGCACAATCCTTACAAGTGTAAAATTCCTATCAGTTTTAGCTTTGACTTATCTTTCCCTGGATGCTCTTTTATTTCCAATTATATTTCTCATAAACAAACTATTTTTTGAAAAGAGGAGAGAGAGCTCAAATGAATGAATAAATATGTTATATGTATGTATGTGCCAAAATGTAGAATTACTTATATATGATCGATGTATATGGAAAACCCTTGCTACATATTTATTTACATTCATCCATGAACTACTGAGTCAGATTTTAAGTAAGGTTCACCTGACAACTCGATTGCTTGTTCTGCAATTGCCTAGCATTGTGAGTGTATAGAAATCAATCTAACATGACTGTGTCTACCCTCATTCCATAGAATCTTACTCTTTAGAAAGTCTGAGTTGAAAGAAAATCTTTTTTGGCCAAGGAGGATGAAGCA
This sequence comes from Megascapheus bottae, assembly GCF_031878675.1. Taxonomy (NCBI): domain Eukaryota; kingdom Metazoa; phylum Chordata; class Mammalia; order Rodentia; family Geomyidae; genus Megascapheus; species Megascapheus bottae. Next base: position 57,266,797 of record NC_143517.1, read on the forward strand.
TTAGCTAATTAAATTCCTCATAGGCAACTATTCCTGATGCAGTAATACTAAATCCAAGGATAAGTTGTCTTGGCAACGGCTTTGGACTGCATTTCCAGCTTGTGAATAAAGATATCTGAGAATGTAAATCACTAGCTGAAGTTGAATGTTTTTTTTTCTTGCTCTTCCAAAGATGCTGGACACTAATTGATAACACACTGCCCTTCACTTTCGTTTATGAGAGCATAATAAAGCAGCATTCACAGCTCAGTCATTGGACGATTACATATATTATTCATGCTTTCAAAATGTAATAAAGATACACACTTAATATCAGTTTTTCAATTAAAGTTTATGACCAAGCTCAGTGATGGTTATAGTTTTTTGGCAGAGATTTTTAATTTTCCTCAAATGCTTTCTTGAGATTCACAAAACAGCTTCCAGAATAAACACTGGTCACATGGTAGGGGGTGGGAGGAGGAGAGACAGAAGCAAGGCATATGCCCACAAAGATGCCACATACGAGCCACGATAATTCAATTTGGCAGAAGAATCGACAACAGTCCTTTCTAAAAAATAGTAATTTCTTTTTAATAAAATGTAAACCCCTTTAGTGTTCAAGGCACTAGAAAAATTGGCAGTGAGTCAATCTGTTAACTATCAATTTTGTGGCCAGTTAATGTGCATCGACCCTCTTTACACTAAAAGAATATGTGCTGATAAAATCTGTTGGACTGGGTGATTCAGCAGCCTTCTCTTAAGCACCATGCAGAATTCTGTATAGAAACCTGTGCTATTAAACATTTATACAGGTGGAAAGGGGCCTAGGATAGGTGTTAGAAATTCTTCACATCACAGTGAAGAGATTCCAGTGATTCAGGGAAATTGTAAAGGTCTTAACTCTGTTGGAAAGTGCGCTCGGGATATGTGTCATCTAACATGGCCATAAGTGATGTGGGGCCTTGTCGTGGGGCCTTGTCTGACCATTAGTGATGGCTGAAACAGCACTCTTAGGATGCATTGCTGCTCAGCGACAGAATGGCTGCTTCATGGTTATTTTTTATGTCAGAAACACGTTTCTCCTCTCCTCTCCTCTCCTCTCCTCTCCAATCCTCTCCTCTCCTCTCCCCTTCCCTCCCATCTCCTCATCTCCCGTCCCCACAAGTTTGGCCTAGTGGTAGAGTGCTTGCCTAGCACAAAGACCCAGGTTCAATTCCTGGATACCACATATACATAGAAAAAGCCATAAAAGGTGCTGTGGCTCAAGTGGTAGAGCTCTAGCCTTGAGAAAGCCCAAGGACAGTGCTCAGGCCCTGAGTTCAAGGCCCAGGACTGACAAAAACAAAAACAAAAAGGAAAACACCACAAATCTTTCCCATCCTATTTTATTTAAAGTAGTTTTCTCCATATGAGACAAAAGGATATTCAGTACCTGCCTTAGAGACCAGTAGGAGAATCCCAATAATTCATAGAATAATTTCTTAATAGTCTACTAATCATGGAACAATGAAGCTAGGAAAGCATTTAGCCCAATATAATATTAGAAATATGTTTTCATTTACCTACATAATGGGAAGGAAATGTTCTACTAGACTCCATTTTGTAAGCCAGTAGTGATGTCAGCTTTGAGGCTTTTCTTATCTGTTTCTAGTCTTCCCATAACCCATGTTGTCATAGCTTTTCCACGCCTGTGTTCCTTCTTGGCATAAACACCAGTCTGCCTTCCTTCTTCTGGCATGGTAGGAAAATAAACAAGATGCACACAGGCATTTGTATTTCAAGATGGAAGTTGAGATAAACTGCTCTGAGGTAGCGTCAGGAAGGTTTCTTACTTTTCATCAAATTTCACTCTTGGGTGGAGTCTGTCTGGCCCTAGTAAAGTTTTGTTCACTTTTCACACATTTGCCACCATTGCAAAAGCAGGCTGGTGCGTCTTATGTAGCTTATATTTCATATCTAGATTCCAGGTTCGTTTGCTTAAGAATTTCATCTGTTGGTTATTGTAAATCAGATAGGACTTAAAATTTAGAGGCTTATTGAATCAGTTTGCATCTTGTCACTCAAGTAATGATTCCTTATTATACGGTTTGGAAATGTGTGCCACGGAGTATTATTCTGCCATGAAAAAGAATTAAATTTTGTCATTTTTAGAGAGATGGATGGAACTGGAGATCATCCCATGAAGCAAAATAAACCAGATTCAGAAAGACACACCTTTCATGCTTTCTCCTGTATGCAGAAGCTAGAAGTTTATAAAAGGTATAAAAGCAGGAGAGAACTATTTGGGTAAATGAGACTAGCAAGGAGGTGGGGGAGAATGACAAATACTCATAGTTAATGTGATCAAAGCAAATTATGTACAATATAAAATGTCATACAGAGGCCTATTTTGTACAATTATCACACTAATAAAAATAAGAAAGAAAAAAGTATCTTTATACTCAATGGCATGTGTGAATAAGTCCAGTCATAAAATTTGTCCTTTGTGCTTGAATTTTTCCTTTGAGGATGGATAGGAATTTCCTTTTCTGAACATACTGTCTTAGAAAGCTGATGGCCAGTCTGAGTTAATTTAGAACCTTTCCATGCAGCTTTGACCAAAAGAAGTAACTCATAGGGCCTCAATTCTCTCCACTTGGTAAATGAGAACAGGGCTGTTTGACAGCTCTTTTTTTTTGAACATTTGAAGATAGTTTTATAATTTTTATTCCGTTTTCTGTAAGTAGTTGTACAAAAGGGTTTTGCTTCAGCAAGTTCTGTGCATGGGTACAATATATCTTGATCAAGTATAGGTTTAATAGATGACAATTGCAAGCTTAATGAAACAATTTCTTAGCAGTTGAAATAATTTGAAAAATGGGAGGAGCTTCTTCATAACACGGCCAAAAAGAACTGTCAATGGAACTGTAAAGTAGAAAATCCTTCACAGTTCAAGGCAGCAAAGACTTAGGAATGGGTTTGACATGACCAAGATTTTTGTCCCTGAGTTCCTTGTCCTCTGTCTCTTGCTATTCAACAGGGAATGCATGTGCCCCTGTAGCCTGCACATCATGCCTGGAGTCCCTATCTGCATCCTTATCTTCAGGAAGCATCTAGAACTCTCTCTTCCTTACAGATTATTAACTTTCCAGTATTGCGGACCTACAAGAGTATGCTTGCTCACTCAGCTTCTTTTAAGGGGAGCTGCTGTAACCATCACTGCAGAGTGACCAGTAGGTGGCAGGCCCTTAGAATGTTAGTTCTTGCAGAGAGTCCCCTTGGTATAGAGTTCTTACCTTGGGAGCTTATATTAAGTTAATTATATTAATTGCTATATTAATTTAATAGGGTCAGAAATCAGCCCAGATGATCACTGAGAAGTTCCCAGCCTCCAGTCTTAGAAACTCCTTTTTGAGTTCTCCTCATGCTCATTGTACATTAATTTGTTATAGCAGAAGATTAGGAAGCAAAAGTGGCAAAGGGATAAGTGACAAGTCTGTGGGAAACAAGTGGCCCTCTAGATTCACTAAGGGACATTTAATTTTCCAAGTATTGGCTTGTAACAGGAGTTGACAGTCTTGTCTGGAAAACACCAACAGCATCGCTCTTCATTTTAGAACACTCTAGCTTTCAGAAAGATTTGTTCCCTCTCAACAATGTATAATGAAACTTGTTTATGGGGAAAAAATAGAAGAGAGAGACTCTTCCTTCTATTTTTCTATTATTCAGAGTCATTGGTTCTCACCTTGGATATACATTAGAGTATCCAGTGGAACTTTTCAATGACTCTCCAGGGCAAAATCCCCAAGATTAATTTTTAAAAGACTCCAGGTGATTCTAAAATGTACTCTGGTTGAGAGTCCTCTTTTCAGGTCCTCTCAATTCATTCATTCACTCATTCACCATTTACTGCATATTTCCTCATGTCAGCTTTGAGTAAGGCAATGGTGATGATGTAAAATGAGATTCTACAAGTTCCCCCAATGACCCTGCAAGTCAGTAATTCAATTCGATGGCAGTCAATTCAGCAAATATCTATCAAACTCCTAGTACATGACAGGTATGATGGCAGATACTTAACAGGCAGAAAATAAAGGCAATTCCTGTTGTCTATCATTTATATTCAAGTGAGTTGTGTGTATAATGAATTATGATACAGGGAGATTGTGGTATTATTCACATCTTACCTTTGTATAGAATTGCACAGGAGCTCATTTTCACCAGCATACAGAGTGTGAGGTTCTCCCAGTACCTGTTGAGACTAGTGAGTAGCCTGTTCTCAGTATCTGAAGTTTAGAATAGAGACCAGCATGGTTTGTCAATTAGAAGGAGAATTATCCCTCACACCCACATCTGTGGATTCTCTGAAGTGCACCATACTTCCTTTCATGCTGGAAATAATGGCTAATTTGACTGCAGATATAAAGGTATCTGTTTCTGGGTAGATTTTGGCACTTATTCTGGGAATTCTATTTCCCAGAGAAGAAGAGAGGGTTGTTTCTGTCCACAAATCTCCAAATATACTTTCTCTGTCCAATGCAAAGCCATCTCCTGCCCGTCTTTCTACAATATCCATTTAAAATATGATCGCCTACTTTCACTGAAATGCTGATCTCTGAAAATGCCCTGGATATCTACCATATTAAAAATGGAAAATATTTGTTTCCATCAGGAGATCTGCTTATCATCAGCTTCTGCCAGTCACAGAGAGTTTAATTAAGGAATGAAGAATTAGTCCAAATGTATGTTAGAGGAGCCAGATACATTTCATTCTCAGAGATCGCCATTATGACAGCTCATAGAGTGTGGAGCTAAATGCCATATGGATAAGACTAGCACATAAGATGGTTGATGATGAACATGTATTAAGAATTAACCTTATGGTTGATTTGAAGAGTTGACTCTTAAGGGAGTAGCTCTTCCTTAGATGAATATCTAAAATCTGAACATCCCTTAGGAGTGATAAGCACAGGACAATATACCTTAAAAGTGGCTCTATGTTTCCACCATAATAGATGGATTTCCAGATGACCTATAGACTCTTCCTATCACATAACAAGTTGTGGCTAAGACCTTTCCTTGGGGCTGTGTGGCTATCAATCCATTCTTTAAAGGCTTGGTACTCACAGAATTGCACATGTTTCATTAGAAGTATGTCCAGCACAATACCATCATATAACAAAGAATCTGAAAATAACTTTGAAGGTCAGCTGTAGAAATGTAAAATGTTAGGCTAAAGAAGCAAGGACACAAATGCAAATGAAAGCATGAGGAAATTCTCAGATATGCAAATATCTCTTTGTGGAAATAGGATTGACGACACGCCTTTCAATATTCTCACCCATTCCTACCCACTCCACTCCTTCCCTCAGTCTAATTTTTAATTGTGTAGGCTATACATTGGATTCTTGATTGAATTCTCACCTTCTTCTCCCCTTCATTCCTCTACCCCTTTCTCCTTAACCTACCCCTCCTTTTTGAGTACCCACTTCCTGCTGTCTTGTTTTGCTGAACTTTGGTTTTGGCTTTCTAAGGAATTACATTATTTGTGATCTCCCTTGAATCTACCATATATATATTTGTACTTACTTGCACACCATGCAGCATATTTACTTACAAGTTTTTAAGCTAAATCTAGCTTTCATATATGCAGTGGAAGTTTGCTTATCCATTACAAAGAATAATAGTGTGTCATTTGTAAAGAAGTGGAATCACCTTTGTATTTTAATGTGCTCTATGTGGACTAAGAGTTCTTGCTTCCTCCAGGAACGTATTTCTTCCATTGACCACTAGGGGGAACTCAGCTCATCTCTGGTCTACCTTTATTTTCAGCCACAGCCTCTGCTCTCCATCCTTCCACCAACAATTGGCTCCCTGAAATGAGATTGCTTCTTAGGAACTCTTCTTCAGGAAGATTTTGACACTGACCTTCCCGCCCAGCAAGTGACTGGGTGTGTAGCAGAGTCAAGGGCTGAGGGTAAAGCCCCAGAGGGCATGCAGAACAACTCTGCATCCCATGGAAGTTTGGAAAGATGCTAAATGCTAATCAGAGTTCTTATTTTTAAAAGAATATTTTAAATGACTGTAGTTGCCTCATATGGTTTTGGGGAGGATTATGTGCTGTACTCTGAGAGACAAGAGCTTATTAGCTTTTCTAAGTAATTTCATAAGAGTTCCAAAAACGATTCTGAATCTCAAGATGACAGTGGGATGGATTTGCTTTTCATTACAGGAAGTGCTGAACAACTTCATGGGGAGTGGGTTTTGAATAGACTGGTGTAGCAATAGCTAAGTTGATGTTCCCCAGTGGAAGAGATGACATTTACCAGTGCCAGAGGTTGAGAACAGGGCTAAAGTTGCCACAGAAAGGTGCTGGAGAGGGGATGAAGCAGCAAATAAGGTGAGGGAGATAAGCAGAGGTCAATCTGGAATAAAGTTTGAAGCATGAACTTGGGGATTTGGACTGAATTGTGGTTTTGCTCTCTGGGAAGGATAGAAGAGGCATCAGGAAGTACAGAGAATTTTCTAAGAAAATGGTATTTGAATTATACTTGGAACTAGATTTTATCATGCTATGTTATTTTCTTTTTTTTCTTTGCCAGTCCTGGGGCTTGATCTCAGGGTCTGAGGACTCTCCATGGGCTTTTTCTCGAGGTTAGCAAACTACCATATGAGCCACAGCACCACTTTCAGCTTTTTCTGTGTATGAGGTACTGAGGAATTGAACCCAGGGCTTCATGCATGCTAGGCAAACACTCTACCAATAGGTCACAATCCCAGTCCTTAGCAAATATTTTACTAGCATAATAGCAACCCAACTTTTGTTATTATGCTTATATACTGATGAGTTACTTAGGGGCTTAAAAGATAAGCTAGAGGTGACATAAAAACTAGCCCTCATATTTGTACACAATGGAATTCTATGCTGCTGTCAGAATGACATCACCCCATTTGTTAGGAAATGGAAAGACTTAGAAAAAATCATATTAAGTGAAGTAAGCCAGACTCAAAGGAACATAGGCTCAATGGTTTCCCTCATTTGTCATAATCAGTAGAAACCTTGGGCTCTCCTAGCAGAGATCTGCAATAGAGCAAAACCTTGATACATAAGGCCATATAGTATGACGCTAAATGAAAGGACCTCTAGGATATAGAAACAAAAGCCATATAATAAGTGATTGTTGTCCTTAATGTACTATGTTATCTCTCATCTCTTTTGCTGTCCCTTGATTATCTCATATTGTTACAGTATCTCACTTTGTTATCTGATATATTGGATATATTTGTATTTGGTTATTTGAAATTGGATAGGGAAGGGGGGAAAACAAGATGAGAGGTGGGGCTGGGGGGGAGGGAAATGGGGACCAAGACATGTGAAAGGGTATCAATGTATGTGAATTAATGCACCTTCTATCTGGCGAATATAGTGTGACCCTTCTATTAATTACAATAAAAATATATGAAAGAAAAAAAAACTAGCCCTCAACTGTGTGTGTGTATGGCAGAGGAGGTGGGGGGGACTGAAAACTAATAGTCAAATGGAGATTGGGTCAGATCCAGTTCACCAAGAGTTCACCAGAGGTCACTTAGATTTCCTAGTAGTTTCATTGTCTGTATATGGTTGGTAAATACCTTCCTTTATGCTGTTATAAAAATGGAAGAGTACAATGGATATAAACACTTGACTTTGTAACTGAACCATGCTCTTCTGGGGTCTTTTTCATCATGCCTTTTGTCTTCCTTCTTGTCTTCTTTCTTCCACTCCTTTCTACTCTCCTCTCTCTTATTCTCTATTTCTTATTGTCAAGAATTGGCATCATTATTGGATAAAGTAGAGTTAAGTTGAAAACCAAAAGTCTAGTGCAGGCCTCACTTTATGACATCGATTATCTCTGTCATATGAAATTGAGTCTGTCTCAGTAGGGTATCAGGTTTTTAAGGATCACAAAATATGACCCTTGAATCAGATGGATGAAGCAACACCAGCAAGATAGGTGTGTTCAGGTATTTTTGGCTATGGAATTTGTGTAATATTTAGACACAAGAATAAAATTGAAGTACATATGGGATTTTGTCACAAATTTTTAATGTGAATTAAATCAAGTTACATAACTAGTAATTATTTTTTATTTTTACTTAATCAGAATCAGCCACACTCTTGAATTCATTCTTTATCTTGTAGTTGAGTTGAAGCCAAAATTTGTAGACTGACTTCTGGTGTGATAAGCTTGGAATTATGTAAATAGCTATGGTTGTTTCTACCTTCACTTGGATTTTTTTTGTATATTTGTGATTAAAAGCCTTCTTGATTAGAAAAAGGGAAAGTGCTAACAACTGGAGAGTGTTCATGCCTGTGACAATAATTAAATGTTGGATATTATTTGGGACACTTGAATATAAGACATGGCCAGAGTGAGGAGAAACCACTAATTCATGACACTAATCTTACATATCATCTGGGCATTAAGAAAATAATCTGTCTTCCTAACTGGGAATGTTTTTAGGCTGAGAGTGTCAAACTCTTAGAGATGCTGAGCAGAAAGATTTTCCCTTGCATCCTTTGGTTTTTTTCCCTTCTTCCTGTGTGAGTGGGAACTTATTCTGACTCCTGCCAGGGTATTGTGGGAAAGATTAATTAGCTAATATTGGTAAAAGGCCTTTGATGATGACTGCTAAGTGTTTATACCGTGTAATTACCACTTTTTCTGAGAAAATGTCCATAGAGTTTCTAATTAGGCATTGTTGAAGCCACCTTGTGCCCCATTATTTTACAGTTGTCTTGCAATTAACTAGCATCAGTACCATTTCAAATGACATTTATTGCCCATTTCCCTGGTTTAATTTTTGGAAATTTTATGGGAAGCCTGGGTTTCGTTTCTTATTCACTGCAGTTTGAGTAATTAACAACGTAAATACGGCTTTGGGTGGTGATATTGTCAACAACAAGAGTTCTTTAGAGATTTTAATTAAGAACAGTACTGTTGTACTTCATGGGAAAGTTTATGATAGTGCCTAAGTACTGTAAGTGTTACTCCTTACAGACTGTAACTCATGCCTGAGCATGTGTGGGTGTGTGTGAATGTACACATGTATCCCTGCAATGTACATGTGGAAACCTATGTTTTCATGTTCATCAGTAGGAGATATGAGGACAAATGTTAATTCCTCATCTTAGTATTGTAGCAGGAAATTCATGTACTAGTGGTTTAATGACTTGCCCTTTTCCTGATACAACTTAAGAGATTTGACAGCTCAAGTAAAACATTTTCTCAGTTTATATTATGTTCCAGCCACTGAACTAGATGTGCTTCTTGCTTTCTTCATTCTTTATGTCACATAAATGAGTTCTTTCATAATGACAAAACAAAGACTTTGAGAGGTCAAGTAAGATGCCCAAGGTCATACAGCTAGTTGAGTAAGGCAGGACTCACACTCAGTTCTTTGAGATTCCGATCTTGTCTCTTTCTACTCTACTTTTCAAATATGATTACTCAGCTTTTTCTCTAGAAGTTTGAATTACCCTGTTTGCCTCAAGGGACAATTTGAACTTTTTTCCCAGAAGTCTTTCAGGACTATTTATTTAAATGCATCTTATTTTATATTCTTTATTATTACTATCTATCACATTTGACAGTCTGATTATAATTTTTCTTCGTACCTGGGGAAGAAAATATCAGGTGATAGTTATAAAACCTTGAATTTTGGAGTCAACTGGATTGTATGTCTTAGTCTTCTTTTTATCTGTATCAGTTATTTTCTTATGGCTGTGACAGAATGCTCGGCACGCACAACTTACAAGAAATAATGGTTCATTTGTTTCACAGTTTCATTAGTTCTATTCATAACACCTTGCCCTATAGGCAAAGGCGAAATCTCATGATAGTAGGAATGTGTTGGGAGAGAGTTATTCACCACATGGAGGACAGGAAGTAGAGAGTGAGAGGGAGGGAGACAGGAAACAGGCCAGAGACAAGATACCAAGGACCTGCTTTTAGCAACCAGCTTCTTCCCGTTAGGCTTTGCCTCCTAATGTTTTCTGTACCTTCCCCAAAGAATCTCACCAGCTGGAGAACCAGGCTTCAACACATTAGCCAGTGGAAAATATTTTGTAGTCAAACCACAGAGCTACCTGACTCATCTTGGACAGAGTTTAGAACCTCTTAAGCATCATATTGTCGTAATGAGGCAAAAGGATAGGATGTATGTAAAGTCCTTAGAATGAATTGTGGTACATAGAAAAAGCATTCAGCACATACGGGTTGGTTTGAAAGGCTGAGGTTGGGATGGCAGATGTTCAAGGCCAACTCAGGCAGATAAATCTGGAAAACTCCATCTCTTCTGAGGAAATGTGGACATGGTAGGGAGTTTGTTCCTGTTCCTGTCATCTCATCAATGATGTGAAGCTTAAAGTAGGCAGATTGTAGCTTAGTTCAGGTGTAGACCTGGATGGAAAGTGAGATATATCACAAAAATAACCAGCCAAACCCAGGGCTGGAGGCTTCCCCAGATGGTAATGTGTCATTCTAGGATGCACAAGGCTCTAACATCGAAGCCCAGAATTTCTACAAAATGGAAACAAATAAGTGAATGTCACAGACGTTTTCTGTCACTCAAAGCCCAATGTATGTTCATATCTTCAATATTGCTTATCCTTAGTATCATTTCACCAAATAATTAAGAAATTGAACTGTGTTTCACGGAGATTTGAGAAAGCCGAGGATATAAGACTGATGCCTTAGACAACTCTTTATTGTGGGAAAACGATTAGATTGTCTTGATTATGATACATATAATCTCTTGAAAACAGTTACCATTAAGACAAGACTACATTCATTAATTGACTATTCAATGTAATTAATGAATAAATTCACAATTCACCGATTAGTGTCCTGATATACAAAGACCTATGTCTGCTACGGAAAGATAGAATTTCACTCTAATCACTCTCTTTTTCCTAAGATTTTTCTCTTTCAGCCTTGGCTCTTCAAGTTCTATATGTCTTCAATATTCACAGAGAATTCTTCCAGGGCTCCCTGTCCCAAATTAAAAGTGAGAATGAGTCTGGTGGGCACTGGGTTTAGAAGCAAGGTTAAATGGGCTTGAGTTCCATCACTGGCCACTAACTTACTACTCATCGTCTCAGGGATTAGGCTTTATTTTCATCTGACAAAGGAAATGAGTATCACAATCATGAGCAAACATCTGTCTCTTAAAAGGGGTGACGTGAACTGATGCATCTGAGCTGGAGGGCTCTACAGACACTTCCACTTGAAAGAACATGTCTTGCTTTTAGTCGTAGAATTGGAGCTGACGAGCTCCTTTCTCAGGTTAGACTAACACTCTTCACACCTCTCCTCTATCTCCCCTGGTTCCACTTCATCCCATTTCCATGTTCATATTCAATTCAGGTTCTAGCAAACTGCTGCTCATTGCAATTTGAGAATGCTATTTCCTCTTACCTACTACATTCCTCACCCACCACATTAGAATAACTGAGAAAGACATAGTTCCTATTTGACCATCCTACCACGTGACCCATGCCATGAAGCACAGTCCTTGTCAAATTACATGAGTGTGGTATATACAAACAATGGCTATTTCCTCTATCTTACATCCTCAACAGATAAGTCTTAACTCAAGTTGCTGAGATGATTTTAGTTGAATGTATCTCATGCCAGTAATTTAGAACATTTTGCAGCTGAAAATGTTTACTATCTATCACTGAATGTCTAGTTTTTAACCTCGAGCATGATAAGGAAATTTATTGACAGGTAGTTGAGGAAAATGTGACTTTTAACTATTTTGCATAAGCAATCTCTTCTGCTACCCAAACAGATGACACCTCTGGGTGAAGTTCTTTTGACCTTTGCACGAACAGTAGAGTCTCAGCAGTGTACCCCTCCCCCTCTTCCTCTACATTTAAATCATCTGTAGCATCTCAGCTCCAATTATGCTGTTAGGTACTTGAAAGTCTCTTCTTCAGACGGTGGAGTTCTTGAAGGGAGATACAGAATTTTATTTACATTTTTGATTCAGTACATGGGATGAGTCTACAATTGTAAATTGAATAGATGAATAGGTGCACATAAATAAGCAAATAAATAATTTCCAAGAGTTCTTTTTCCAGCTGAAATATTTGTCGTTCATTGTCTTTTGGGAGGCACAAAATTTCTGAGCTCAAGCAAAATGAGGCTATTTTTTTTATCAAGGAATAAAACAATTAAAAATCATCGCAGAAACACAACAACATTTGTTTTTTTTTTTCAGTTCATCCTTTTTTTCTACTTTGGGGAAGGGCACGGGCATGGTTTTTTGAAAATTTCTTTTAAAGAGGCTTCTCCTACACACATGATTGATTATCTAGTGAATGACCGGGCTGATTTAGTGATGACCCCTGTCTGATATATCGAGTCAGTACCTTAGAACTTTTGCTCTGCTGAGTTGGGTGAAAGATGCAGCTCCGAGTGAATTAAATGGTCACTTATTGGATATTTTACCCAACACTGGTAACATGCTGGAAAAATTATCTTAATAATAAGTCAACCCTGCATTCCCTTAGTGAAAAAGATGATCATTGAGTAGTAGCTTTATTTGCTGGAGTTGTGATAAAATCTAGTTCCAAGTATAATTCATCATAGTTTCCTACAGACTGGAGACTCAGACTCCAGACTGGGATTAAGGCAGGACATAAGAAGGTTTTCACTGGAGGGACTGCAGGTAGATGATGCCCAGTTTCAGTCAACCCCAATATTGTCCGCTTAGGGGGTGCTTGACAGAAAACACCACAGGCGGGACTCTGCATACTGCCAAGAAGCTGATGAGATTGAAGGTGAAGGATGAAGGATCTGAAGTTCATTATTTACGTGGTGTCTAATTGGAAGTCCTAGTGATTTGGGCCCCTGCTCAGTTGCTTTCCGGGCTCTGTGACGGATCGCTCTTCTATGTAAGCTGATCTATTCTGGAGAGGGTAAGGGGGAGCAGAGAAATGGTGGGACAAAAGGTGATACTCATGAGACACCATGTTGAAAATAAACTATTCAACTTGTGGAGGAGAGGGGCTGGAAGGGGATAATGAGAAAAAAATGAGGGAAGAGTTTCAAAAAGGAAATATAGTCATTATATAACCATAACCCCTCTGTACATGACCTTTACGGTAAAAATAATTTTCTTTAGAAAAAACCATCTCTCTTCCCCCAGAGATGAGACCCTTTAGGGGCTGCTTAGCTCACCTCTCCTAGTTTTAACTGTCTCCCTAACCTTTCCCTGCTCTGGGGTTGACCACACTGGATGGCACCGACATCTCTCTCTTGTCTTGACAAGCGCTGTTTCACCTGCCTGAAATCCTCTCCTCATTTCTCAAGTGTCCCTTACGTACTAAAGAGTCTTATCTTACAGCTCCCAGCCCAGCATCTCGTCCTTCAGGTAGATGTTGCTCCTTCCCCAGAGAGAGCTCAGCTTCCTTCGTGAATCACTAACACAGTCCTGTTTTCTTTTCCTTAAGAACACCACACTTACTTTGCTGCATACTCACTGATGGATGGGATTGGATGACTGACAGCTGTCTTTCCTTTTAGATGCTAAGTTCTGTGTGAAGAGGGACATCCTCACACAGCTGGCATAGATCTTATGTGTCAGCCAATCACAAAAACCCTCTATGGATAAATCCCAATGTCCCCTCTGAATCCCAGATAGTCTCCAGTGTGTGAAGCTACTGTGTAGTAGGTGTTAAATCAATATTTGTGACCCACTCTTAAAAGACTTCCATTCATTCAGATCATGTCGTAAATTAATTCATATCCTCTCATTCCTTAGGAGTCAAATGATGAGTAATGAGTGAGTGAAGAAAGCATGGAATGATTCAAGTGGGGCTTAGCTGGAAGGCTTCCATTCTGTTTCAAAATGCTTATAACTTTACAGGCTTCTGATCTCTGCTGGAGATTATAGGGATGAGTCTTGCCTTACCCAGTCAGGAGCTCATGTTCATGGTAAAATTATAGCTTTGTGGGGGTGTTGAGACAGTGATGCCACTGACTTTGAAGGAAGAGCACATGGATCTAAAACCTGAATCCATTACTAATCAGCTCTGTGAATTTAAGCAAGCTTCTTAACTGACTGCCTCAGTTGTGCAAAATAGGTCAATGATAGTATTTGTGTAGGAGACCTGGAATGAAGTTCAGCAATTGACGTATACTTTATAGCATTCAGGAAAATCTCCCAGCACACAATGCATAATATAAAAACACCTTCAATTACTTCATTTACTTATGAGTTAGAACATGCTGTGCCTGTTCAGATGCAGTGCCTGATAACTTCCTACTAGGTTGCTCGCCATGTTTTTCTTTTTTATAGTTTTTATTAAAAGCTTTTGTTAACACTGATTTTTACATCACATTTCAAATGTCAAGTTTAACAAACAAGTATTCAAGAATTAGGTCTCTATATGTAATTGCTGGCACATAAATTTAAGGACAAAATTAAAATTAAGCTGAGAGTTTGTATGTCATAAATACATATCAATCTGTGCACTATAATATTATGTCTGTAGAGTATATATCCTATCGTAGGTTTTTATGTCCATATAGCTATATTTATACCTCATGTCAGTACCTGAGTACTGAGTCTTCGCTCTTGTACTGTTTGGATCTCATATCCACATATTAAGGATACCATGTGCCTTTTCTTCCTTTGGTCTTGACTTATCTCACTCAACATGATTTACTCTAGTTTCATCCACGTCCCAGCAAATGCCATTATTTTATCTTGTCTGTTGGCTATGTTTTTCTGCATTTTTAATTGCAGCTTTTGCCTCCTTTTGATCTGCTGTAAGATCTGAATATGTCTTGCCCTTGGTCCTCTGTTTGACAATCATGATCATTTTCCTTTGTGTTTCCATGGAAAACATCTTAAAGATGTAATTGAGATGATCCCAAGAAAATTTGGTGTCACAGATTCAAGCACTAGAAGAAGCAGTTGGTGGACATAAGAGAGTTTTAGAAAGATGGATTGTGCCAGAAACATAAGTCACTTCCCTGTACTAAGCAGAGTTCTGGTCCCTATCTGAGTTTCTATGCAAGGTAGCTTGGCCTTTTCTCACCCTGAGGGCTCCTTGGCTAGCAAGCTGGCATTAAACAAACAGGAATGCTAATCGAAGTCCTCATCTAGATGATTCCCAGTGCCCTTTACTGAGAAGAGTATTCACATTCTCTAATGTCATAAAAATGTTGAACCTTGGATGTCTGAGCTGGCCAAGGCAAGAGGATATTGTCTGGTGTGGAGGACACAACACTGAGTTCAGAGCTTTCATTCCATCTAGATGTCACCACTTACCACTTCAATAATCTTGGGACAAATCCCTGCCGTGCACTGGGGCTCCCCATTTATAATGGAAAAAGTCCATTTATTTATTTATTCAACATATATGGAATTCCTACTATGTTCTTGATATGGCTGGCTAAATGAACTTTTGGATGTCTTGTGTTATACTTTATTATTATTATTATTATTATTGTATACGTGGGGTTGGGGTGATATAAAGAGGGGTTACACTTGCATTTGTACTGGGTGCATTATTTCTTGAACATTGTTACCCCTTCCCTTGTTTGTCTCCCAATTTCCCTTGCCCCACCCCCCTCCCAAGTTGTAAAGTGAATTTCCAACATATTGTCTTGTGAATATTGCTGTTACATTGGTTTACCCTTTGTCCTTTATCTCTTCACCTTGTTGTTCCCCTTCCCTTCCCGAATTCAAGCAAACAAATAAATGTATATACAATACACTAGGTACCAAAGTCAGATACAGCAACAGCAGGGGATAAACCATAAGGGAAGAAATAACTTCACATAGTGCATTAGAAACAACAACTATAAAGACCTCCTGTTTCCATACCCTGGGGTTTATTTCAATTTGCCTCATCCTTTAGGGGCATATGTACATAGATTTTGAGCTACTGTGATCCTCTGCTAGGAGAATCCCAGACTCATACTAATTATTACATTGAAGGAAACCATGGAGCCTATGTTCCTTTGGGTCTGACATACTTCACTTAATTTGATTTTTTCCAAGTTTTTCCATTTCCTGATGAATAGGGCAATGCCCTTCTTGCTAATGACAGCATAGAATTCCATTGTGTATAAATACCCATTTTCTTGATCCTTTCTGTGAAGTTTATCTATGTTTGAAACCTCAATTACAGTAAACACAGGAACAGGAAAACCTCAGGATACACTGTTGAAATCTGTTTGATTAGCATACACTATTTTCTAAAAGTTTTACATATGACTTCACTAACTTGTATTTTATACTTGTTATCTCCTTACTTTGCTTTTAATTTACTAACCCTGAAAAGTAGAAACAAAAATTGATTGATTTTGGGGGGGACAGTATAAATATAACTATATAAGGTGGCGAATGTTCCTTTGATGTTGTGTTGGCTGAGCCCTGAAAATTTGGAAATGTTCTGTTTCATTGTTAAAATTTACTTTTTCTTTCTTTCTTTCTTTCTTTCTTTCTTTCTTTCTTTCTTTCTTTCTTTCTTTCTTTCTTTCTTTCTTTCTTTCTCTCTCTCTCTCTCTTTCTCTCTCTCTCCCTCCCTCCCTCCCTTTCTCTCTCCCTCCCTCCCTCCCTCCCTCTCTCTCTCCCTCCCTCCCTCCCTCCCTCCCTCTCTCTCTCCCTCCCTCCCTCTCTCCCCCTCCTTCCCCCTCCCTCCCCCCTCCCTCCCTCCCTCCCTCCCTCCCTCCCTCCCTCCCTCCCTCCCTCCCTTCTTTCCTTCCTTCCTTCTTTCCTTCCTTCCTTCCTTCCTTCCTTTTGTGGGTCATGGGGCTTGAACTCAATCTGAGAGTTGTCCCTAAGCTCTTCAGCTCAAGGCTACCGTCCTAAGCCTGGGCCTGCTATTTGATTGCAGCTGGGCTGGGACAAGGACTTATGGCAACCCCATGTGGCAATATGGGGACTCCTGTGTAAACTGTGTCCTCTTTGTACTCTACCTTGCAAACGTCAGGTGCATTAATGGTCATCAACATGCATCTCTCTCTCCTTGATTATTTTCCTGTCTTGGGTTTTCTCTGCTTGTGATATATGTATATATATATATATGAATTATGATATTTGGGCTATTTACCCATTGGTGTAGATTTATCAATCAGGTCAACTTAGTCACAAATGGGAGCACTTTGTGGAAAAGGATACTGCTTCATACCCTACAAAATATAAAATTAAAAAACAACCCTTCTGCCCTCCACATACTCAAGACAGGGGTGAGAAGCTCAGGCGTGGTGATGTGCACATGACTATTAAATGTTAAAAATGAAAAAAAAAAGAAAATTGTACGAGGAGCAAAGCGACTGTAAGGTAATACAATTTCAGAAGAATCTGAGAACTGGAGTTAAGTGGGAAAGGTCATGCTATAAATGGAAGGTTGAAAAACAGATATTCCTATGCTCTAAAACCTCTAGCTGCTTGCTGCCAGTGATTGTGGTTTGATGCAACAATTCAGGAGCCGCATTGTTCTCTAAAGCATAGACAGATTTTTTCCACTAATTTGACATCCTGTGTCACTTCTGCTTCCTTTAGCAAGTAAGTTATCCTGGTTCTGATCTTTTATTCTTTTTTTTTTTTGCCAGTCCTGGGCTTGAACTCAGGGTCTGAGCACTGTCCTTGGACTTTCTCAAGGTTAGAGCTCTACCACTTGAGCCTCAGCACCACTTCCAGCTTTTTTCTATATATGTGGTACCAAGGAATCGAACCCGGGTCTTCGTGCATGGTAGGCAAGCACTTTACCCACTGGGCCAAACTCCCGGCCTGATCTTTTATTCTTAATAGAGAAACTCATTTGCTTTCTTGACCATCAATCCTTCATTCTGATCATTGCCTCTTTACTTTGTCCAAGGTTTCTTTGCTTCCAGTAATGGGACTGCCTCGTTTTCTGAGTCTAAACTAGGTTACAGACCTCTGTGGACTTCTATAAGTGAATGAGATGCAACAAGTTTGAAAGAACATCTTTGAAAACACCCAATACTGTTTTATATAGAGCCCCTTAGAGCTGAAGAGCTGCAAATATGGGACTGTAAAGATGTTATTGTTTTGAAACCAGATCTGAACATTGTTCCTTTCCTTGGCCATGCTTTCAAGGTAGGAAATTTAAAGAGGAAACAACACATAGAACTATGTGCCAGCCGTTCTGAAGAAAAGCTCGCTTCCTAGAATATGACGTGAGAATGGTGGCCATATTGTCATCACTCAAGGTGAACATATTGGTATGGCTTTTAAGAAGGCTAAACCAGCAAGCACGAAATCGCACATGTAGTTCAGCTACCTTCCATAGGGGATAGGAAAACATTCTCTGTCACAGTTTGAAACTGATTGAGAAGTGATACTTCTACAACAGAACAAATAATCCAATCAATAAATAAGCAATGCCACTGAACAGACTCTTCTCAAAAGAAATACAAATGACAAATAAATACATGAAAAATAGTTCAACATTTCTAGCCATTAAGGAGATCAAAACTACCCTGAAATTCCACCTCATTCCAGTCAGTATGGCTATCATCAAGAAAATATAAGAACAAATGCTGGCAAGGATGTAGGGAAAAGGATTCTCCTACCTACTGCTGGCAGGAGTATAAATTAGTGCTGCCAACAGGGAAATCAGTGAAAAGTCAGTGTCAAGTTTCCTCAAAAATGAGAATTATTGCTTCCATATGGACCCAATCATGCCACACTTGGGACTACTATCCCCCAAAGCAAAGTCAGCCTATCAGAGTGCTATCTAGATATTTGTATTTTTCACAACTGCTAAATGATAAAATTAGCCTATATGTCCACCAGTGAATGAATAAAGAAAATGTGGATATAGGTCTATCTGTCTGTCTGTCTCTCTCTCTCTCCATATATCTATATCTATCTATCTATCTATCTATCTATCTATCTATCTATCTATCTATATGTAAGATTTCTCAGCCATACAGAAGAAAGAAGTGATATCATTTGCTGGAAAATGGATTGAACTGGAGATCAGAATGTCCTGAGGTTTTCCCAGTGAAGAGACTGAGAGATGGCAGAAACTGTAATATGGACAAAGAACTACAATCAATGGAATGGAATGAACACAATCAAGACTTGGGTGTCTAATGAAGAAAGTGAAAAGAAAAAACTCAAAAAGAACCAACAATATCTGGTTATGGTAGCACAGATCTGAAATGCCCACATCTGTGAGGCTGATGTAGGAAGACTGTAAATAAGTTTGAGCCAGTGTGAGACTGTCACAAAGAGAATTCTGCTGACAGCTCACGTCAGAATATGACTGAGAATTGACCTGTATCTTATGCAATGTGATTATGGATAACTCAACTGATTTTTCTTCTCATTTTCCCTTTCATTGCTACACACTATTTCTTAAACATTTATTGTATACTAGGTACTTCTTAGTGATAATAAATGTAATTAAATGTTCATCCAAGGAATTTATGACTGTTCAATCAATTAAACTAGATTTACTGCACAATTACTACATGTAAGACTTTCCATGAGGAATAGAAATGTGACAAGGGACACATGTCTAATATAATTGGAAATATTAGATGCAAACACATAGACTGTTAAACTGGAGTATAAGAAAATCATACAGGATCTGTCAAGATCCAATGAAGACTTCAATATATATGGCAAAGCAATACGCAGCCCAGATTGGAGAGGTCTGGACAACCTTCCTGAAAAGGCACATACAATTAGAAAAATTGGGGAACCTTGGAGGTAAAAAATAGTTTCCAAAACCAATTTGGACATAAAAAGTAAGTGTGACAACATAGATAAAAATTAAAGAAATTTTGCTATGTGTAACTAGCCAGGAACAGGACATGGTTGGGGATGGAAGGGGGATACTTTCTACTATCAGTCAATTGTTATGAATTTTCTAAGACATTGAAGATTAAGGTAAAATAGTACATTGTCTTTCCTCAAAGAATAAGCAAGAACAAATGTGAGCAGTGCCTGAAGATGGGTTAGGTATATGTAAATAGGTAGATAGGGTGGGTTTTTTTCTTTGCCTCCAATGATTATCTCATATTGTTACAGTATCTCACTTTGTTATCTGATATATTGGATATATTTGTATTTGGTTATTTGAAATTGGATAGGGAAGGGGGGAAATCAAGATGAGGGGTGGGGGTAGGGAGGAGGGAAATGGGAACCAAGACATGAGAAAGGGAATGTACGTGAATTAATGTACCTTCTATCTGGCAAATATAATGTAACCCTTCTATTAATTACAATAAAAATATATGAAAAAAAAGGGTTGATCCCTTTATGCTCTTGAGCATCTTCTGCCCACACTTATCCTACTAGAAGTCAGCCGTGCCCTGCATGCTCTTAGATCAAGCTGAGGCAAGTGACAGATTCTACTTAATTCCCCAAAGCCCCACAAGAACCTCCTTGTTTCCTCTTCCTGTATCCCTGAAGTCAGCTGTAGCATAGAAGCTAAAGGGAGATGTCATTGTGCGACATTCGTAAATGTCTGAATGAAATCCAGAACAAATTAGGAACTAATGTGGTGGTTCAAGAAAATGAGATGTAGACTGATTGGCATAAATGGCAAATACTGGCTTATAAGTGATAGGCTTTCCTTCAGTTAGGCTTTTGGCTTGTAGCTTCTGAACAGAAAGGTCGGATTTATTTCCTTTCTGCCAGCTTGCCCACCTTCTCTACTTTCCTTTATATAGTGATTTGGGAAATGCAAAAGGATAGTCTAAATGAATGTGCGAATCTGTCAAACCACAAGAAGAGAGAAGAAAGACTCATTCTCTTTCCTAGACTGGGTAAAACTTTATTACATGCTTCTTAAGCCTTTGGGGAATAGGTAGTTTCATAGTTTTACATTTCTAATCCACCATAGAGTTATTCTTTTACAAAATACACAGAAATGAATTAGCAGAAAAATTTAAACAAGGAAGAAAATGTAATTATGAGCTATTTCTTTATTAGATTTAACAGACTTGACATTTTTTTTCTCTGTCAAACTGCTATGAAAATTTCTACAACCGTGCTCTCAGTTTCAGGGTTCATCTTGTTATAGATGGGAAACTAAATCCATACACCTCCCTGGTCTGGACAGCCTTGCAGCATTGATTTTCTACAGTTCAATATTCTAAAGGAATATCATTGTGATTAAGCTTTCAAATGGGAATTTGACTATGTATGTATGTATGCATCTATCTTTATGGTCACTTTAAAGGGCAGATCTGTTCCTATTTTAAGTTTGTTTTTTATTCCTCTCTTATTTGTTGATATAACTCTTTAGGGTAGTGTTTGGGTTTTTAGAAATTATATTTATTGTTGCATATCAAAGGGTTTTGCAATGGAATATCTAAGTCGTCAATCTTTTCCTTCGGATTCTTTTCTGCGTTCTTATCAAAATATGTTATTTATTTTTTAAAAATTACATTCCAGTTAGTCTTATTCTTGAACATCTATTTTTTAAGGCAAGGGAATTAAGTAACAATTGTTTTCAAGTCCTGTACATAACCCATATACTCAAATCTATATAGCTGGGACCTAATGATCATTATGCTTATTTTTCTAATCCTAGGTTTCTTTGATTACAATGAAAGTCTTGTTTTCTTAAGTGTGCAGGGCAAAATCCAGAGTCATTCACTCTTGTCTTTTAACTATGAATTTATTTCCAATTGGAACCATGAAGTAATGTATCCTTGCACATATAAGGGAGGAAAATGGAAGTATTTTCTCATCTTCATTTATCAGGTCTCAGAAAGAGTTCTGTAGCAAAAGACAATATAACGGGGTAAAGTAAGTAGAAGTTTTTTTTTTTACTTGTGTAAATCATCTATATAGGGAGAGACTGTAGAGATGAATGACTACAAGATTTGTTTAGTAATATAGCTATTTAGTGTTCTTATCAAAGGTGCTACAAATTTTTAGGGAAGTACAAGATAAGGTACTTTGTAAGTATTGCCTTCAGGCAGATAGGAGGAGGATAGAAAGCTCTTTTTACTTCACCATCATGTTTAGCACAGAATAATCATGATGCCAAGTCAGCCTACTTTGAAAGAGCAACTTCTGCCCTACAAAATATTCTGTTACAAAACTCTGTCAGCATTACTCCTAGAAATACAGTCAAGGTACATTGATATTAATGTATATATTAGATTTAATACCTTAGTGTTAAAAAGTAGTTTGCAGTGAGTGCTACATGTTCAAGTATACAAAAATAGATATCACAGAATGAAAACAAGAATCAAGAGGAAGAAGAAGATAAAGGATATCTCTGTATGTAATGTACATATCTATCTATCTATCATCTATCTATCTATCTATTTATCATCTATCTATCTATCTATCTATCTATCTATCTATTTATCTATCCATCCATCTATCTATCTGTCATGTCTATTGTAAAACACAACACCATATTTAAGAAGAAAATAGAAAATTAAACTTCCTTAGTGCATAGCATAATAATTAAGTGCATACACCCTTGAGTCAGACTGCTTGGGTTCAAGTCTATCTGTCATGACTGATGGAATTGTGATTGGAGTCAAAGAACTCCCTTAAGTATGAGATAAGTACATGTACAAAAAGGCTGTCTACCTAATGATATGGTGAAGATTAAATAAGACCGTGCAGTTCAACATTTACAATAGCAGCCTTGAAACTGTGAGTATCAAGAGGAATGGTGAATACTTAAATTCTTTGACAGCTACCAGTAATTCTTACAAGCAAAGTATGAAACAGTGCAAGTTGAATGCTGTAAGACGAATGGCTAGATGACTGAGGATGGTGCGAAAGAAATGTGACTATTCACTAACCAGCGAGGTAAGACTCAAAGACACTCAGTGGTTATTCTTGCTTTCCCTGGTATCCAGATCAGGCTGAGATACAACTTAGCCAATTAAATCCAGGCTTTGTGGAGTCTACTCACAGCTTCTCTACTTGTTAACTACATGGTCTTTGGGGAAGTGACTCAGATTCTCTGAGCCTTTGATTTCTGTATTTGTTAAGCAGAGATAATACTACCTATCTTGGAAAATTGCTATGAGTTTTAAATGAGATGATGCATTAAAGAGCTGTATGGGGTGCCTGGCTCACAGCAAATATCCAATATATCCTAACCTTTATTAATAGTAATATAAATACCCTCCTTCATTCCAGGGCTGCTCTAGATTGCTTGGTTCTATTTTTGTATCCAATTTTTGCTTCTAAATAGTTCATATAAGACAGAAACAATCAGAAATAATAGATACAGAAAGATAAATGCGACAATTATGAGCCAAATTCTTCCCAGAAGAAGGAATTAATTGCAAAATGAGGTGGTTGGAGTTTTCCTCTTTCCTCTCTAATCTCCCACAAGAGATTTTCACATGTTTCAAGACACGCCAGCTCTAGAGAACAAGAGAACAGAAATCTCTGGACAATGTATTCTGAATTAAGCATCTTGGGCAATTCCTGGCACCAAAAAGATGTTCCATACACATCACTTTCCCTTTTTCTACGCTGACTGGAAATGTTTGGTATGACCTCTCCACAAACACCTCACATCCCTAAACAAAGTACAGCTGCCAGTTTCAAGGTCTGAGTAATGCCAGAAGAGAAAAATCTCTCTGTGTGGGAAAAAAAAGTTATGGCTTTCATTTGCAAGTCATTTGTAATGAAGTCTCTAAAAATACGAGCCTTTAAGGATTTGGGTTTCTTTTAAAATGTGAAGTGGTTAAACCACTCAAAGCCATCTCTTTTTGTTTGAAAGATGATTGTGGCCTGAATGATAATGAATGTCATTGAAAACCAAATAAACTAGGGAACTCAAGGAGGCCTGAGTTGTGATGTGAAAATCACAATCCAATCCCAGGGCACAGATAAGCCTTTCTGTCTGCTTTATGTATCCCATCCACCCAAGCTCACAAAGCCCTGGGGGAACAGAAATCTGTGGTAGGCACTGGAGGATGCCATTGGGAGGATGAGACAATGAGGTGGGGTCCAGGATGTAATAAAAATTCTGTCATAAGGACTCAAATGCAAAAATGTTGAGTCCAGATGTGAGACATATGCAGAAAGGAAAAGATAAAAACAAAGCAAAAACAAAATCTCTGGAGCTGAAAAACTCAGGATAGACTTCATGGAGAAAGTGGAATCTTGGTTTGAAACTCAAGTGGATGGCGAACTCCAGGAGATGGGTGAAAGAGCAGAGACTCCAGGGCCATGAGCAGTAGTTGAGGGGCTCCTGTGTGGGTAGTGAAGGGTAGGTTCTGTCCCCCTCTCTCTACATGCACACACACACGCACACACACACACACACACACACACACACACACACACACACACACACACACACACTGATATCCTTGAGTTGCTCATGGTATGCGCTTGTGTAATGGTATCTAGAGGTTTTTCTTTTAGGAATTGGAGGTCTTGAGAGAAAATCTAAACAAATGATAGAGAGGAGAGGTGAGGTGGTGAGGATTACTTAGGCCTCAGGTCTATTGCAAAAGCAGGAGATTAATTTATTGCACTGAGTTTCCTCCTATAAATTCCCCTTCAGAATTTGTGACCATCTGAAAATGGGAGACGCAGTAATAGACGGAGGAAACTTCATGCCTCTTCCAAGTTTAGCAGAGAGGCCTACTTTCAATGTCTGATGGAATGCAGTAGATTAGCTTCTGTCTTATGACAACATTCCCTTCAAGGCACAATTTATACCCCACAGCTCCGTGCCGGATGGGCTAGAATGTAAGGCCTCCTGAGAAATCACACTCTAGCTTGGGTTATTCCTTTCCTGCTTCTTCCTCTCCTTTCCTGATTTATTGTAGGTGCTTTTCCTTAATTTATCACTTGCTCTAGGATTCTGTTTCTGAATTTATGAGAAAGAGGTATTTAAGAATACGAATGAAGCATTAAAGGAGAAAATAAAACACACCGAGTTTGTTTGAGGTGACTGGTCTCATTTAGTTAAAAAAAAGATTGAATTAAAACTCTGGAAAAGTGTTCAGATGACATTTTGGAAAATTTAATGAAACTAAATAAATTAATAATTTTTAATTGCCTGTCTATCAACTGAGACAGCTTATTACTGATGGGCTTTCCTAGAGTCAAACAGAATGTGGTAGAATATAGGTCCCAACAGCTCATCTTCGGATTTAGTGCCAAACACTTGTCCAGGCTTCTCACTCATCTCTTCCAAAGCCACTGGCCCAGGAAATTGATTCTTGCTACAAGAACCCATACTTTTATACCAGAAGACATCTTCTGATACCAGGCAGGCTGAAAATGAAGAGAAATTAATATTCTAAGAGCATCTTTCAATGAGTGGATATCAACTATTCCAGATCTCTTATTGCTCAGGTAAACCATTTATGTTTTACATAATCTCATGGAAACAGAGCTATTTGTCCACCATGGAGTTTTCTTGTAGCTCCCTTTCTGACCTATTTCTAGTCTCCCTCCTCCTAGAGGTGCTTCTTGAGACCCCATTCCAAATCTACTTGCTATAATTCTTGTTACAAGGTCTTTTTCTGGGGGGCAATGAAGCCCTGCAGTTTTACAGCAAGGATCATTCTTCTTCCCACCTTTGTCCTCTCCTGAGACACTGGGTTTTGAAGAGGCAAGGTATCTACAACACTGTTCAGTAGGTTTGAGGCATACTCTTTTGGGGAAAAAGTATGCTCCATAACACATTTATGAGTATTAATAGTAAACCCATCATTTTTCAAAAAGAAATCATGACTATGCTTTAAATAATCATGAGTGATATTGCAAGCAGAATACTTTTAGAGAAAATGAAATCATGACTCATACAGGCTTTATGCTGGAAGGCAGGGAGAGCTATGTTTCATGTCACTGATTCAGCCAGTGTTTACCAAGCCTTGAGCTACACAGGAGCCATGTTAACTAATGAGTGGGGAGTTGACTTTGAGGAGAGGAACATGTATTTTCATCCTGAAAACAGAAGGGGGTTCAAGTTGGTTAAGCAAGGAGTGGAAGTTATCTTGGTAAGAACTCAGTTGCTGCTTCAAAAGCTACTAGCATGTTGATTTTCTTCTTGGTTTTTAGTAAAGAAAGAGAATGAATAAATGCACATCTAACCAGCCAGTTATAGGAAATCCATTAGTCTGTGAGACAAATTTCTTTAAAACTAATTTCAAACTAAATGTATTTCATACTGTACCTCATACTATAGTCTTTGTGTAGGCTCTAATTTCTTTTTTTATATTTTATTTTTTATTGTAATGCATAGAGGGGGTTACAGTTATCTTGCCAGATAGTAAGTGCATTACTTCTCACACTTTGATAACCCCTTCTCATATTTTTGTTCCCATTTTCCCTCCCCCAACCCCTCCCACTCATCTTGTCTTCCCCCCTTTCCTTTCCTATTTCAAATAATCAAATAAACATATATACAATATGCCAGGTAACAAAGTCAGATACAGTAACAATATGAGATTAACCAAAGAGCAACAAAAGAGAAGAGAAATAACATAGTACATTAAGAACAAGAATCACACAAGTTAAAGTTCTTGTTTCCATATCCTGGAGGTCCTTTCATTTAGCCTCATCCTATATGACCTTAGGTATCTAGGTTTTGCACTATTGTAATCCTCTGCTAGGAGAGTCCTGGATATGAATTAATTATTACAAGTAAGGGGGACCGTTGGGAGACTCTAATTTCTCTATGTAGGTTTATCTTATTGACACAACAGGAGTGTAGGATGCTTTGTATCAGCCCTATATATTATGAAATTGTAAAGATATGATAAGTTCACCTGTTATTACTTTTATAGAGTGCTTTCAGCGTTCCTGGCCCCATTTCCTTCTGGAAACAGATGCCTGTTCTCTACTACAACCTTTCATCTCTGGCTGTGCAAAACCAATAAAAAGCACAGAGTACATGTGCCTGGGAGTTTCTGGTAGAGACAAGCAAAGAAAGAAAAACTTGCTAACAGGGTGACAAGAGCTATGAGGGGAAAGGGTATGAAATGGGAGAATTTTAGCCAACTAAGCCTCAGGAAGGTAGGAAAAAGAGGGGAGCATATTTGGGGCTCGAGGAAGACAAAATGTGTTGAAACTTAATTCCTACTGTGAGGGATTAAGGGTAAAACCTGAACTCCACTGTGAATTCCATCTCTAAATGCGGAGTAGCTTTGGAGTTATGACTATATAAGTCATGAGAAAAATGGCTTATAATTTCCTGTCCTGACTTCATTAGTTGAAATAGTATCTACCCTGTTGAGGTTGTTTTGTTTTTGTTTTTTTCTTTAAAGATATCCATCACTCCCAAGGAAATTTAAAAATTGTTATTTTACAGGTGATATGCAGAGGGGTTATAGTTAATAAATCTGGTAATTAGTACAGTGTTTTTGTACAGTGTCGCCTCTACTCTCATTTTCCCCCAGCTTTTTCGCCTTGTCACCCCACAATCTGATTCATTCTTAGCGTAGTGTCAAGTATACGTTTATCCTTGGTCCTACCATTTCTGTGTTGTCCCCTCCCTTCCTCACATAGATACATTTACATACAGCACAAAAAGTACTGAAGTAAAAAACAGCAACAAGGAGGAAAACAAAATAGTACAAGAAATATAATAACATAAACCTTTCATTTCCATTTCTTGGAGTTCATTTTGATAAACATCATTTTATATGACCATATGCCTATAGCTATTGAACCTTTTCCTTGGAAAACAATATACAGCCAAGCAATCCGATTCCTGGGCAGTTATCCAATAGATCACTGAAACTACCAGCACACCCATGCTCATTGAAGTATTGTTTACCATAGCCAGGACATGGAATCAACCCAGATGCCCCTAAGTGGACAAATGCACAATGGAATTCTACTCTTCCATCAGAAAGAATGATATATCATTTATAAGGAAATGGAAAGGCTTGGGAAAAAATTGCAGTAGGTGAAGTAACCCAGCCAAAAGAAACATCTGTTGCCTGGTTTCCCTCATTTGTTGTAACTAGAATGTGGATGGTAAAAGACAAAAAAACACCCTTGGACGTAATAAATTATACAAGACATTAGAATCCACACAGTGAGACCAGTGGGGATATTCTTAGGAGAGGATCACGAAGGTTCAATAGCCCTGTTGAGGTGTGACTGGTTTGCTTATTTTATTTTGTTTTACTTTGGATTTTGCAGTACTGAAGTTAGAACTCAAGGCTTCATTCTTGATAGGCAGGGACTCTACTTCTGTAGCCATATTTCAGACCTTTATTCCTTTAGTCAGTTTTCATGATGATCTCAAGATCTGGTCATGCTAACTTTTGGCCTGAGCTGGCCAGCCTCGAGCCACAAAACTCCTGATCTCTGCCTCCTCTGCAGCTGGAATCACAAAGATGAGCCCACATTGCTCATGTACCCTATTTTTACAACTGTTCAGTGAGTAACTTTATACTAGCATTAAGATTTTCTTTTTTTTATTGTAATTAATAAAAGGGTTAAATGATATTTGCCAGATACAAGGTGCATGAATTCACATACATTGATACCCTTTCACATGTCTTGGTCCCCATTATCCCCCTCCCACCCCCCACCCCTGTCTTGGTTTTTCCCCCTTCCCTATCAAATTTCAAATATCCAAATACAAATAAATTCAATATATCAGATAACAAAGTGAGATACTATAACAATATGAGATAACAAGGGACAGCAAAGGAGATGAGAGACAACATAGTAGATTAAGGACAACAATCATTCATTATATGGCTTTAGTTTCAATATCCTGGAGGACCTTTCAATTAGCTTCATACTATATGGCCTTATGTATCAAGATTTTGCTCTATTGCAAATCTCTGCTAGTAGAGCCCAAGGTTTCTACTGATTATGACGAATGAGGGAAACCATTGAGCCTAAGTTCCTTTGAGTCTGGCTTACTTCACTTAATATGATTTTTTCTAAGTCTTTCCATTTCCTAACAAATGGGGCGATGTCGTTTTTTCTGACAGCAGCATAGAATTCCATTGTGTACAAATACCACAACTTGTTGATCCACTCATCAACTGAGGAACATCTAGGTTGGTTCCATATCTTTGCTACGGTGAATAATGCTACAATGAACATTGTTGTGCTAGTGGGTTTAGTATGCCTTTGTTTCTAGATGGTTGGGTAATGCCAAGTAGTGGAATTGCTGGGACATATAGGAGTTCTATGTTTAGCCTTTTGAGGCACTGCCACATTGCTTTCCATAGTGGTTGAATGAGTTTGCACTCCCACCAACAGTGTAGTAGTGATCCCTCCTGGTCACATCTCCTCCAGCATCTGTTATTATTCGTTTTCCTGATCCTGGCCATTCTAACTGGAGTAAGGTGGACTCTTAGAGTTGTTTTGATTTGCATTTCTTTTATGACCAGAGATGTTGAGCATTTCTTCATGTGTCTACAGGCCATTTTGGTTTCTTCTTCAGAGAAGACTCTTTAAGTCTTTGGCCCATCTTTTAATGGGATGGTTGTTACTTTGGAGATTAGTTTTGGATTGATTCAATTTTTTGAGCTGTTGATATATTTTAGATATGAGGCCTTTTTCTGTTGTTTGGTTGGTGAAGATGTTCTCCCACTCTGTAGGCTTCCTAATTAATTTACTAGCTATGTCCTTTGCCATACAAAAGCTCTGCAGTTTAATGCAGTCCCACTTATCCAGCTTTTCTCTGATTTGTTGTGATTCTTGGTCCTTATTAAGAAAGTTTTGACCTGTGCCAAGGAGGCCTAGTGTATCTCCTATTGCTTCTTGTAAAGTTTTCAGTGTGTCAGCTTTTACTTCCAGGTCTTTGATCCATTTGGAGTTAATTCTAGTGCAGGGTGACAAAGAAGGATCCAACTTTAGTTTTCTGCAGGTGCTTAACCAGTTCTGCCAGCACAACTTGTTGAAGAGGCTGTCTTTCTTCCATTCTATTTTTTTGACTCCCTTGCCAAAGATTAGGTGGCCATAGGTCTGTGGTTTAATATCTGGGTCCTCAGTTCTATTCCATTGGTCTTCAGGC
Source organism: Megascapheus bottae (assembly GCF_031878675.1). NCBI lineage: Eukaryota > Metazoa > Chordata > Mammalia > Rodentia > Geomyidae > Megascapheus > Megascapheus bottae. The sequence goes on from NC_143517.1 coordinate 57,296,735, forward strand.
CTGTTCTTGTGTCAGTACCAAGCTGTTTTGAGAATTATAGCTCTGTAATAGAGTCTAAAGTTTGGAATTGAAATTCCTCCAGCGCTGTTCTTTCTGCTAAGAAGTGTTTTTGCTATATGGGTCTTTTATTATTCCATATGAAATTTTGGATTGCCTCTTCTATTTCTTTAAAGAATGCCATTGGGATATTGATGGGTATTGCATTGAATTTGTAGATAGCCCTTGGCAAGATTGTCATTTTCACAATGTTGATTCTTCCAATCCAGGAGCATGGGAGGTTTTTCTATTTCCTCAATTCTGCTTTATTTTCCTTTTTCAGGATTTTAAAGTTTTCATCAAAAAGGTCCTTTACATTCTTAGTTAAGCTAATTCCTAGGTACTTTATTTTCTTTGAGGCTATTGTGAAAGGAGTTACTTTCCTGATTACTGCCTCATTCCTCTCACTGTTGGCGTAATAGCATTAAGATTTTCTATACAACAAAATAGCTGCTTTAGTTAGAAATTATAGCCAAGGGTTGTAGGTGAGATTATAAGACAGATGATGGCAGAGAGGAACATTTTTTATACTAGATATGTTGAATATGTTTTATTAAGGGAAACAAGTAATTTTGTTCAAGGGAAAACCTGACTGGATTGAGAAAGGTGTCAATATTTCCTAGAAAGGGTACTTCTACCAGTGACTCACACCTGTAGTCTTCATTTCTAAGGAAACTGAGATTCAGAAATGTAGGTTCAACACCAACCCAGTTAGAAAAGTCCTACAAATACGATCCTCAATTAACAAGGAAAAAGCCATGTTGGAAGCATGGCTTAAGTGGTAGAGTAGTAGCCACAAACAAGCAAGCCAAACTAATTGAGCCCTGAATTCATACACTTCAATGACCCAAACTAAAACCGTAAACAAATTTATTTCTTATAGTTCAAGCTGTTCAAAAATTAATTATATTTTTTGAATTTATACTATCTTGAAGAAGATTTTTAGTATCAAATATGCTGATGTAGTAATGGATTTTGCATTTATCTTTCAATTGAAATGACATTTTTTTTCTTAATGGTCTTCTCTTAATAAGAAATTGTACATTTTTATACCCTTCTAAATAATCTTCCTAGACAATAAATGATTTAGGTCTTTTCAGAATAATTCATTATACGGTGAGGAATTTACCATTATTAGAATAAACAGACATAGTATTTCCTTAATATAGTTGGAGTTATTTAAACAGATTGCCTTCTTTAACCGCCCTTCCTTTTCAAATATTTTTATTCTCTTTAAGTGTGAGTGAGTTGCCGTTTAACAAAACAGTTTATGAATGCAGTTCTTCTTGACCAAGTTTCCCCTCTCCACATTCTCATTCATCCCTTCCAACCTATCTCTTCCTTCACACTTCTTAATTTCCTTAGGATATACTTGACTGCATTTGTAGGATGTACATTGACTTATTGATTGCATTCTCATCCTTTTCTTTCTTTTTTTTCTTTTCAGTTTTGGTGATCAGACTCAGTGCCTTATGCAAGGATGAATTCTTCTAGATTTGTAACAACTTCTTCAGGCTTTAGCATGGAGTGATTCTTCAGAGATGGTGGCCAGGCAGAGAGGAAACAGTAGTCTCAATAAGCATCTGGGCAGGTAGACTTTTATTTTCAGAATAAAGAAGAAGTGAAAAACTAGAAGGATAGTTTAGGGCATCATATCCAAATGGTGGTTAAAAAATAAAGATTTCTAAATTTGATGAGGGTGGGCAATTACTAAATATGTCAACAGGACTCAAAATGATTTGACTAGAGTGGAAAAAGAAGTCAACAGTAGACTCTCAGACAGGCAGAGTTGTATGTCTGTAAGTTACATGCCATGGATAGAGATACAAAATAGCTAAAAAAAAAAGGCATAGAATCTGATAATCCCATAGAAATGAAAATTTTTCTCTCCTTTTTGATCAAAGATAATCTCAGTGAAAGATTACTCTTTCTGGTTAAGAAAGACTGATCTCAGGAAATGTGCCCTGACTATTTACCCAGGAGCAGTGAGAGTGGCAATTCACCTATTGGTCTTTTTCCATTTTCTCTGCTGGAAGTTTTCATTTTATAAAAGATCTCAAACTGTACTTTTCAAAGTATCTTGAGTGTAAGAAGCCAAGATAAGCCTTCACCCTTACACTTCATCTGCAGAACCTATTGATTTGGCAGGAAATTGTTTTGCTTCTTAAGCTAGTCAAACAACCAAAACTTCCTGAGCCTGCTGGAAAGTCACTTCCAGGGTGAGAATTCTGTGAAGCCAGCAATCAGGCCAGAGGAACTTGGTAAGCACTGGCTCCATAAAGTCAACCTTATTTCTTAAAAATGTTTCCCCAAATCTGATTATGAGTCACTTTCAGTTATGGCCTTCCAGGCAGAACTTTGATTGGATTGTCAGTGTCTCCACCTATGTCCTGTAACAAAGACAACAGACTCTGAATTTCTCCCTGCAAATGACCATATAGCTATTAAGCTGAGTATACTCATTAAGAAGGTCTGAATTTTGAAAGTGTGATTTCATATCCATTGGTTTTAGTTACTTTCAGCCAATCTGAGTACAATGGAAGATTCCAGCAATAAATAATTTCTCTTTAAATAAATAATCAATAAATGTTTATTTATTAACTTTTAAAAGAAATATATTTAAGTGAATATTAACTAAAATGTAAAATAAATATGAAATGTTTAAGCAAATAAATAATTATCATTACTCTTACTCCATCTCACCAGTATGTGAATCATTCTTTTGTTCAAAGTATTCACATTATTTGCACAACACATTTGAGCACTGTGGAATTATTTTGAGTTCTGTCTTACAGAATTAATCCTTGCTGCTCTTGACCTTATATTACCAGACTCATGAACCCTTATCTTTGGTTTAAATCCTGGCTCAGCACACTGATACAGTTCCTTAAGCAATAGCTCCAGGGGCTTTTACCTCATAGAATCTGGTATTGTTCTTTTCAATGGGCGTCTGATGGAGTATTTAAAATATTTTTTAATTGTCTCCTGAAGACAAAGCCCTCCAGCTGGTAGCAGATTTTTTTTTAGCACTCCCAGTGACGTATCAAAGTACAACACAAAGTCATCTGTAAAAGACAAGACTTAAAATGGATGTGGTTTTGTTCATTTTCAAAATAAAAGACCTGATGAAAGTTAAATACAAAATAATGCAACTGACAGGGGAAATTTGATTATTTGGCACTTAGAAGTCAATCCAAAAAGTTTTAGACAAAGTATATGTATGTAAAGATTGCTCTATTTTAAAAGAAGAGTAGGTATCACATCTAACTTAAGAAGATGGATCAGCATAATTTTAACAGAGGAAGAAGAAATTCAGATGTAATTATCACGAGACAAGGTGCCATGAATACATAAAGCAAGCAGTTAGAATACACCAAGAATGGATTTAGCTTATCAGGCAAGATGAAACAAAAATATATTTACCAAAAATACCTTCTTGCAATGATCACAACAAAATCTCATTCCTCTCATCATGGCCTCACCTTTATAATTTTGGGGGGAGGATTCGTGACAAGCACAATATGGGGTTTAAGCTCTAGTAATGTGTTTGTTGGGGTCTTTACACTGTCTTGTGCCAGGGTGTGAAGTGTCATTGTATGGATGTTTGGACGAAATTTTAGAGGAGGGATGGAGAGAAGACAAAGCAGTGATTCAGTGTCCCTCAGGTCTACCTGCAGATAAAATATCTAGCCTGTTTCCAATTAGTCTTTGCTTCAGGCTGTTCTTAATGTCTATGGATCTTCTAGAGCTACCAAAAAAAAAAAAGGTCAGAAATAATACGAAGTGAGTGGCCAGTGAAACTAAAGATTTATGAATGGTTCAGTGCTGGGTGCCTTCACTGCACTGAGGTTGACTGTACAGTGACTAAATTTATAGAAAGTAAACCCATGTGTAGACAGAGATAATGTACAGAAAACTATATGGGTATATCAGGTACAATTTTGACTTTTCTTTGTTAATTTTTGGATGTCAGAAATCCCTTTCACTTTTCTCCTTAGCTATCATCCAAAATAATTCCATATCTTGTGCTCATTTCTTGTAAACAGAAGCAAAACTTCTTCTTCCTCCATGAATCATCCTTTCTTTTCTAAAAGACATTTTTAATTTAATTTTATTGTCAGGGTGATATACAGAGGGGTTACAATTACATACATAAGATAGTGAGTACATTCTTATCTAACATTGTTACCCATTCCCATGTTTTTCTTCCACTTTCCCTCCTCCCAATCCCTCCTACAAACTGTAAAGTTCATTTCCAACATAATGTCTTGTGAACTTCGCTGTTACATTGGTTCATCCTTTGTCCTTTGTCTCAACATTTTGCTTTTTCCCTTCCCTTCCCTAATTCAAATAAATGTTCCAGGTTCCAAAATCAGATACAGGGGCAATGGGGAATAAACCATAGGAGGAAAGTGAAAGAAAAAAGAAATAACTTCATATAGGACACTAAAAAGCAACAACCATAAAGAATAACCTCTTATTTCCATATCTTGGAGTTCATTTTGCTTAGTATCATCTTATATGGTCATATGTACACAGCTATTGTGATCCTCTGCTAGGAAAATCCTATTTATTACAAATGCTGACTCATCCCCCTTTCAAAGTGAAGAAATTCTTACTGTTCTCATCTTCATGGCAATATAGTCATTTGCAGAGATTCAAGGAGTCCATTCTCCTTGCTAACAGAACATAATTGGACACATTCACAATCCAATCACGTTCTTCCTGGAAGGCCATATCTGAGAGTGACTCTTATTTAATCAGATTTGGGAAGACACTTCTAAGAAGTAAGGTTGACTTTAGGGAGCCAATGTCACTCAGTTCCTGTTGGGGGACTTGGCCTGATTCCTGGCTTCACAGAATTCTCACCCTGGTGGGTGAACAAAGAAGTGACTTCTTCCTGGCAGCTCGGGAAACTTTGACTTATTCAAGAAGAAGAAGAAAACAGGTCCTGATAAATCAGTAAGTTCTGCAGGTGAAATGTGAGGGCTAGGATTTTGTCTTGGATACCTATACTCAAGGGAGTTTGAAAAGTTTAATCTGATATTTTAAATAAAAGCTTCCTGCCAGAGCAAGTGTAAGAAGATTAAAATAAAAATTTCTATTCCTGCTGGACCTGTATAAATAGCCATATTTTTAAGTGATCAAGAACAATCTTTTCTTAGAGGTTACCTTTGATCAAAATAGGTGACAGAAAACCATAGAATCCTTCTGGACTATCAGATTCTAACAATATGCCTTACTATTTGAGCTATTTGTTTGTATGTTTTTGTAAATTGCATTTAACTGATGAATGTGCAAGCTTTCTTGTTTGATAGCTGAGCTCTCTCACTGTGGAGAACTAAGCAAAGTTTGAGTACTCTAAATTAGATTAGAACCTTACATTGCTAACTTGCTACCTTTCTTTGCCAACTCTTTCTGGATTTTTCTACCCTTTTTGTATGCCAAAGCATCTATCTAAAAATGAACAGCCTTCAATCTAATCTTTCAAATTTTTCTTTTTTTTTCCTTGCCAGTCCTGGGTCTTGAACTCAGATTTTGGGTACTGTCCTTGAATACTTTTTGTTCAAGGCTAGCACTCTCTCATCTGAGCCACAGCACCACTTCTTGCTTTTTCTGTGTATGTGGTACCTAGGAGTTGAACCTGGGCTTCTTGCTTGTTAGGCGAACGCTCTACTACTAGTCTATACTACCAGCCCTAGTCTTCCAGAGACTTAAAATCCCTCTTGAATTTAATTTAGTGACAGCTAAATCCACACTTCTCAGATTCTGCTGTGACTCTCTTGTTTTATAGCTGGATTTTCCCTCTAGGATTTGAAGAATCACTTCAAGCACACACCTAAGGACTTATAAATCTAGAAGAACTAACTTATCTGACTATCTGACGGTGTGTGGTCAACACTCACCCTTGGTCAGTCACAACTGAGACTTCTGAAAGAGTCTGCTGGAATTCTCAGGTCAAGGATTCCTTACTGAGTTTATCAGCACTATGGATGACAGACCAATATAATTGACATGCACCATCAGAAACTCAGTGAATGTTGAGACTCTAGATATATGAATTGCTAGGGTTTGGATATGGCTTGATTTTGACCCTAAAAGCTTTCCAAGGTAGAGGCTTGCACCTCACTATGTCAGTATGGAGGTGGTATAACCCTTTAAGAAGTTGGGTCTCATGGAAGGATTAGATCATGGGGCACTAACCTCAGAAAGGATTTTTTTTCTGGCATTGAGGATAATACTAGTTCTTGAGGGATTGAGTTGTTATGAAGCAAGTTCAGTTGACCGGACTCCTCTTACCATATCATGTGACCTCACCCCGTATCTTTCTGAAGTGTCTGGATGTTGTCAAAAGATAGCATGAAAACCAAGCACTGCCTTCAAAACTATGAGCAGAATAAACCATTAAAAAAAGGTAGCATTAGGTATTTTGTTACAACAATAGAAAATAGACTTAGAGACAGATAATAGTTCTTCCATACATACAAGTTTAACTCCAATCATAGCTTCTGCATTCCTCTTAGTCTGGGAATCCCACCTAGAACCTTCTGAGCATCAATTTTCAGTTTCGTATCAGTCAAGACCTCATCAATAATTGCCAGATTCTGTAACTTTTGCCCCATTTTGAATTCAGAACTAGCTATAGAAAATCCATCTACATAAGCCAATCACATTGGCTCATCTGTTTTTGATTAGCCTGCATCTAGCGTTTCTACGACAATCATTTTCAGTTAGGCACTGGTGACACCTTCCCTATTTTCTGAGTTTCCCTCTCCTCTGTGTGCCTTTGAGTCTCTCAGAAACGCAAGAGACAGATGGTGGGCGAGTCTATTGATAAAGAAGCTTTTAAACAAATATCATTTGATTTGTTCTCACTTGAATGATCTTCACTTATTTCCAATATTCTTGGAGGTTCCTTTAAGAGAGAGCCTACATGGCTAAACTCCTAGACCACAACTCCATGAGGGGTCCCCCCGCCTCTCCCCCCCCCCCCCCCCCGTGGAATCCTCAGCTTTCGTGCTTATCAAGTAGACTGATGTTATCCATAAGATAAGTTCCTAGTATATTGAGTTCTGAGTCTGGATCCCTGCCTTTGTTACCAGGTTTTTTTTGGAGGGGCATTTGTTGATAAAAATCCATCCATGGTTTTAATTCTTGTGGTTACTTCTTTGGTATAAATGTGTGGTCTTTGTCAGAAGAATCCCAAGGTTCAACAGAGGCATAGATATTGTAAAATTATTGTCAACCAGACTCACAGACTAGGGAGCTTGCATTTTATATGAAAAGATCCTACCTCCTATCAGTTCTGTGTATGATCATGCTTCCGTACAGTGACTTGTGCCTGGATTTTTTTTTCAAGTGTAATCTAGACTAGCAGATGCTTTTTTGTCCTTGCCTGGGCAGGTCAGCAGTGGGTTTTGGCAGTCATGTCTTAGGTATTGATTGGAATCCTTCCTATTTCTCCCAGATTCTCCACTAAAGAGTACCAGCTTTACACATGCCCTCTTGGGTTCATTTTTAATATGTAGATAATTTCCTACTTTGTCTAGTGAACAAGGAAGCATACAGAATCAAAATCCATTTACTTACTCTCAGCTCTAGCTAAAAAAGATATCATATTTCAAAAGATAAATTACAAAGTTTCCAGGACACAGTTCATTATTTGAGACATGGCCTACTTAAGCAGGGGAAGGAAAGAACACTCACCTGATAGACTGAACTGAAAAACCTTGCCCTGGACTCTTTTCAAAATGGCATGGGAAGATATTTTGTGTACATGTTACAGACAGGGGGACCAAGTTTCCTGTTATTTTAACATCTCCTTTATGATAACTAAATCCTCAGTCAGAGACTTTAATCTGGGAGCACAAACAAGAAGAGGCCTTCTACAATCTGCTCCCCAAATAAATCACTAATTCTAAATATTTGTCCCTTTTATTTAGGGCAATGGGTATAGCTGCAAACTTGATGATTGAGCAGAACTAATTCTAGGTTCTTTGCTCCATCTCATTCATCCTTGTGTAACATGCATAATACTACTGAGTGTACCCAACAGGTTTCAGCCAACTCATTAATCTCTAACACATTCTTTTCTTGTGACCTCACTATTTACCCATTTGATGCATCAAATCCCACTGCTCTCCTAAAATAAGGGCAATGTCACAATCATTTTCAATTAGAGAACTTTCTGTGCCTTATACATGTGCATTAGCACCCCTACCCCAAAACCTGACCTAACAGTCTATTGATGGATTGTTTCTCAAATCTGACACTGGGGGCTATTAAGTAGGATGTGTTAATCAGTCATTGAAAATAGATCTGTACTTGGTATTGGCACAAAATCATTCCTGACAACCAACAGAACAAATGAACAGACCCAGAAATAAAGCCACGTACTTATAATTACCTGATATTTGACAAGGAAGGAATAGATGTACAGTAGAAAAAGCTTCTTCAATAGCTGGCAGGGAAAAGTGGACATCCATATGTACAAAACTAAAATTGAATACCTAAAGGAAGAGAGATGTGGGGGGATGTTCAAATCTGGGCCTGGGCGTTGTCCTGAGCTCTTCAGCTCAGATAGGCTACTGCCCTACCCTTGAACCACAGTGTGACTTCCAAATCATAGGGAGGTGAGAGGGAGAGCGGAAATGAGAGGGGAGTGAAGAAGAAAGAGAGGGAAGGAGGGAGGGGAGGAAGAGAGGGAGAAAGAGATAGAGAGATAGAGACAGAAACAGATGCTTACACATTATGCATTTGATTAGGTGTTACCTAATAAGTAATGTAGGATCTAGCAGTTATTTCAGATAACTAAATGTGGATTTAACATTTGATCCAGAAATTTCAACTGTAGATATTTAGACAAGAGAAAGGAAAATATATATTACCTACATAAAATCTGAGCACAAGTGCTTACTCTAACAATATTTATATCAAATAGAATCAGCCTAGGGATGGATATGAGATACTCATATGGAATACTCATATAGTTGAATATTTTTTGGCCACATATAGGAATTAACTACAGATGTATGCTACAGCACAGGTGAAGCTCTAGGCTGCCCTCTCTCTTCCATGTTTATAGAGGGCAGAAGTAACCATGTTTATATAAAAATGTAAATACAATGATACTGCCCGTCTAATAGTTGGCTTTGTATATATTGGAAAGTATTTGGGCTCTCTTTCTGACAGCCATTTTGCCCACATAATTCCCCTTCAAGCTTTGCATGAGGACTTTTATATTCAAATGCAATGAATACATTATGCTAAGTGAGCAACACCAGTTAGAAAAGAGCACACATTACATGATTCATTTGCGTGTAATGTCCAAAATAAGCAAGCCTACAGAGATAAAAACAGGCTAAAGGTTGCTTCTAGGAGGGAAGGGTGAGGAGGATGCAGTGTGTGCTAAAGGGTAATTAATTTTGAGATGATGATGATTTTCCAAAGTGATAATTAGGGTTTAAAAATACTCTACCACTATAGGATGTCCTTTAAATGAGTGAGTTACATAGCTACTAAAACAGCTGAAAACAAAAGAAAACATCACCCATGTTGGAAGATATTTAGTTCTTTTTTTTTTTTTTACTAGATGGACAGTCATATAATTAAAAGAGGAACTAATTTTTAAGTGAAATGAATTTTAATTCAAAGTTAAAATATTTTCTATTATACATAACTCTAGTGCTTTGGTTGAGATTACATATTTTAAACTTTTGAAAAAAATCAGTATTTTGAATCAAGGTCTTCAATATACATTGGGTTTGGAACATGGGGTGAAAAAATGCAATAATTTTCTCATTAATAATCTTTTTTGTTTTTGGTTGGTCATGGGGCTTGAGCTCAGGATCTAAGTGCTGTCCTTGGGCTTTTTTGCTCAAGGTTAGCTCTCTACCAGATTAAGCCACAGTTCCAATTCTGTTTTTTTTTTTTTTTTGATGGTAATTGAAGACAAGAGTGTCACAGACTTTTGCTGCCTGGATTGGCATTTAACCATGACCTTGACATCTCAGTTTCCTGAGTAGCTAGGATTGTAGAAACGAATCACCTTAGTGTTAGTGTTGCTTGTTTGTTTTTTAACTATATATTTTTAATTTTTAGTTTTATTTTTGTAAAGGCGATGTACAGAGGGTTACAGTTACATACATAAAATAATGAGTACTTTTCTTGTTAAACATTGTTACCCTCTCCCTCATTTTTCTCCCACTTTCCATCCCGTCCAGAGCCCCCTACCCTCGTCCTTCCAGACCAAGTTGTAAAGTTCATTTCCAACCTAGTATCTTGTGAGTAACGGTGTTGCACTGGTTTACCCTTTGTCCTTGTTTCACCATTTTGTGATTTCACTTCCCTTCTCCAAATCAGGTAAATGTATATACAAGAAACAAGGTGCCAGATTCAAAACCAGTGACTACACAGGGATAAACTATAGGGGTAAAAAGAAACTTGACACAGTATGTTAAATAGTACATTAAATAAAACAACATCAAAAACAAAACCTTTTGTTTCTGGCAGTCTGCAGGTCTCTTCAGAGCACAGTGAGCCAGACTGAGCGTGGGAAGCCGAACAGGTGCCCATGCTCGCGATGTGTCACTGTAATCTGGAGAGGCAGTGCTCATGACTGAGCAGTGGCCGCCACTTGACTTGTCTGTTTAATCAATTTTGAAAGCCATGTACTGCTTGCCTGACTAAAAAGTAGTAGAGGATATTGCTTTAAAGAACCTTTCACTTCCAGTTTCTTTTCTTTCTTTCTTTCCTTTTCAGAACAGAGTTTTCCTCAGGGTTATGCAAACTGTCTGTGTATAAGACAATGAATAAAAAGATAGAAAAGATGAGAAAATACTGAAAGCTTAAAGGCACCCAAGCCTTCATAATGGTGTTATGCAAAGGAGTTTTATGAAGCAGAGAGCCTGAAGCTCATTCCTTTCAGAGGGAAACTTTGGCTCCTGAAAGACCTGTGAGGATGACAGAAAAAAAGTGTCCTAGAAAGGAGTGTGTGGATACAATATACGAAACGTACAATGTTAACCCTTCCAAATGTAGCTCAAAGGTAGAGGACTTGCTAAGCAGCCACCAAACTCCTGATTTCCATCCCCAAAACAGCAAAACCAAAACAGGCATAAAAACAGATCAGAATCCATACGGCAATGTACGCAATAAATACACGCATTTCTTCATCTAACAAACATTTAATAGTTGACTTTTGCTAGTAGATTGCATTTGCATAGGCAGAAAAGGGGAATCACTAATTCATTTTTGGTTTCTTGCCTGGCCAATTGGGTGGTGCCATTTATTGCCATGGAAGTTTTGGGGCATAGTTTTCTTTAGTTTCTTTGGGTTGAGAAGGTAGAGATGAAGAGAACTATAGTTAATCTTGAAATTTATGATCCATTTGATATATAGAGTCCTGATTCTACCCAGAATAAAAAATTTAAAATACATTGAGCCAAGGAAACTAAAGAGAGACTTATCAAAAGAAGAGGTTAAAATGGCAGAAAAAACATATGAGAAAATGCTCATCATCCATGGTCATAAAGAAAATGCAAATAAAAACAACTCTAAGATGCCATCTTGCCCCAATTAGAATGGCCAATATTTTGAACTCAGACAATGACAAATGCTGGTGGGGCTGTGGAGAAAGAAGAACCCTACTGCACTGCTGGTGGGAATGTAAACTAGTTCCGCAACTCTAGAAAGCAGTGTGGAAGTTTCTTAAAAAACTGAAAATAGACCTTCCCTATGATCCCGCCATACCACTCCTGGGTGTCTATCCTGAACATCATAACCCAGCATATGATAAGGACACCTGCTCAGTCATGTTAATTTCTGTACTATTCACAATAGCCTAGTGATGGAAACAACCCAGATGTCCTTCTGCAGATGAATAGATACAAAAAATGATATATCTATATCTATATCTATATATATACACACAATGGAATTCTACATAGCCAAGATAAAATAATGGCATTCGCTGGGAAGTGGATGAAACTAGAGCGAATCATGTTGAGACAAGTCAAGACCTAAGGAACGACAGGTGCATGGTATCCTTAATATGTAGATATTAGATTCAAACCGTACAAGAGTGATGACTCAATATTTGGGTATCCAAGATTATGGACATGGTCTTGGAGATATAAGCATAATATACTCTATAGACATAATGTTTTATTACATAGGTTAATATGTATCTATGACATACAAACCCTCAGCTTAAATTTAATTATGTTCTAAAACCTAAGTGCCAGTGATTGTATATGGAGGTTCCCTTCTTGAATACTTGTTTGTTAAACACGACATTTGAAATATGATGGAAAAATCAATGTTAATAAATTCTGTAATAAAAAAAATCCAAAAACAATATGTCGAGCTAGGCACTGGTGGCTCAAGTCTTAATCCTAGCTATTCAGGGGGAGGCAAGATGGGAATTATTCAAAATCAGCCAAAGTAGAAGTCTGTGAGATACTTCTCTTCAATTAAAACCCAAAAGTTTGAGCTGTGGCTCAAATGATACAGCACTTTGACCAAACAAATACCCCCTGCTCTGTCCCCTGCCTTCTTCCCCTCCTGTTTTCCCCAGAAAAAAAAGCTCAGAGATACTTCTCAGTTCTCAGGCCTTGGGTTCAAGCCCTTAGAGCAGCATGCACGCGCGTGCACAAACACACACACACACACACACACACACACACACAGTATTGAGTGGTATAGTGGTTTTGTTATAGTTATTGTGGCTTATGTAGTAAATAAAATCTTCTTATGACTCTATGGTGCAGAGTCAGCTTCAACTTGCGTCGATTGTTGTGTTGATAAGAGTTCTGGTGTATGACAGGACAAAGAGGTTTTATAAAGAAGATTCATTCCATTTTGAACAAGTGAGAAAGAAAAAACAATGCTTTCCCATTTTAGATGTCCTTTCATCTCTTATAAAATCTATTGGTCATTTTCTGCCTAAGCGTTAGGATCTTTAGTCCATTGCAATGGGGTCTGAACAATACATAATGCAACAAAAAGTTTAAAAAGTTAGACCCCAGCATTAATGTTGCCTAACACTGAGCTTACCTCACTAACCTCTCTTGATTAATTCCCATAGCTGGAAGATAGGAATCACAGAACCTACCACCCTGTCATTAAAATCATTAAACAATTAGCATCCGTGAAAGTAAGGTACGCATCAACTTGGCATTCCTTTAATAGAATACTGGAGATAGAGAAATTGTTAATTATTAGAAAAGCTTTCTTTAGCCGAAAAGTTGGCAAATTTCAAGTCTGAGAACTGGGCAAGAGGTTTTCTCTCTAGTGAGCTTGGTGGATGAATGATAGCATGTCATGGTGGAGGCATGGGTGGAAGCAAACAGTTAAGGAAGGAAAAAGAGAAATGGAACTGGAGATAAGGAAAGAGGATGACTAGAACAGAGGGGAAGGAAGGAAAAGAAGAAAGAAGAAGGAGGAAGAGGAGGAAGAAGGAAGGAGAAAGACGAAGAAGTAGAAAAGGAGAAGGACAAGGAAGAAGGAACACTGGAGTCCCTCACATCACTTCAGGAGCACATTCCCAATGTTTTCCCACCAGGCATGACGTCCTAAAGTTTCCACTATCTTCAAAGAGTAACAGCCTGTGGCCAAGCTGTAGAATTCCACAGGCATCTGGGGCTGTTTCACAAGTAAACTCTAACCAGTAGTCAACGCAGTGACTTATCTAGGAGTGTAATCATCACCATAACTTCCTTTTCTGTTTTTGGAATTCATTGTTTCAATGCAGAGTTCCTGGGCTCTGAAAATAAAGGCGCATAAAAGCATATTTAGTTGATTTTAGTTGTTTTCCTAGTTTCTTGATAGGATCATCCAGATATATGTCCCCTCATGTTTATAAATACTTGCACATTTCAGAGCAAAATAGTATTCATTTTCCACCTTGAAAATCTGTAAGACTGGGTGTAAATAGTGGAATTATCCCTGGGAACTTTCCCTCACCCTTGTAGTAAAAATATTTACTTGTAGAAGAGTAGAATTAGCCTCCTTTACAAATACCTCATTTGGAGACTACAACAGTATTGTTTTATTTGCCACTTTTACTGTTCCCAGATTTCCCCACAAATTCATCTTTCTATGTAAAAGTCTGACTGCTGGAAAGCTAGTTTACATCTTTGAGAAGAGGTGAACTGAAAGGAGCAGACATGTGGTATATTAGGCTTCATGTGCTTTTTTATATTAAAAGTTTTTAACTGCTGCAGCATTTTAAATGCATAGAATATATTTTGCATCTTCTAATACCTCGTGAAGGTATGTATTGGGGTATGTAATTTTTAAAGCTCACTGTTGGGTACACAAGTATGTATTGTTTCACCTTTCATGTGTCCAAAATGTCTTGTGGTCTTGCTTTGTCACCAGTGTAGCCTCATGAACTCAGAGCCTTGTAAAGAAGGCTTTTGTGGCCTCATGTTGCATGCAGCCACTCTTGTGCCCATAGTTTTTCCACACATACAAATTAGAAGCACTAAGTCATTTGCCTTCTATAATTCTTCATTGTTTTAAAATTTTCTTTTTTACCCAAAGGGAACAATTCTCCCATTCCACAAAAAGGAGAAGGAAAAATGGTCTTTTCTTTTTTTTCCAGTTCTGGGCTTGAGCTCAGGGCCTGAGCACTGTCCTTGCTTTCTCAAGGCTAGAGCTCTACCACTTGAGCCTCAGCAATGCTTCCAGCTTTTTTCTATGTATGTGGTACTGAGGAATCGAACCTGGGTCTTCTTGCATGCGAGGCAAGCACGCTACCACTAGGTCAAACTCCTGGCTCTGGAAGAATTGTCTTTTTTTTTTTTTTAAGAATTGTCTTTTTAAAACATCTTTTTCTGCTAATATAATACTGATACAGAAATCTAGAACTAATATTCTCATTAACAAATAGTCAGAGTATTTATGTAAAGAATATCCTTTTATGAGAGAGGAAGGCCAGCAAGGAGACACCATGGCTTTCTTTCTTCCTCCAAGAGAATTTTAAACTTGGCTTTCTTGGTTAACTCTTGAAAATGGATGTTTGTTTCTTTTTTCACGTTTGATACCCTAATTTAATTCCTTCCTATTTTTCAAATAGGATATTCTAATTTTCAATGGCAGAACAGGATTCAGACCTGTCTCCAAGAGCTCCTAACACAATAGGAAACAGGATCCTAACTCACAGAGTTAAGAGCAGTAAGCCTCTTGATCTGCCTGTCCAATCTCTAGTCAAGGGCAGGGCCTGCCAGCAGTAGAAGAGTGGGTGTGTCCTGAATGGGGTTTCTAAAGGCATGATGCCAGAAGGGGTCTGACCTAATTAATGATTTACTCACAGGTGGAGTGAAAATCTCGATAGACAACTTGGGTGATGGTAGAACTATGGCATAGCCACCTAGTTGGAAGAAGTGGGTTGCTACGTATGTACCTTTGTGTGTGTGTATAAGTTTATGTGTGTAGGTGTTTGTGTGGGCGGTGTGGGTGTGAGTGCCTGGTATGTTTTGTTAATGGCTTCTTTCTGTATCCCTCACTTCTCTTGGTAATAGCCAAAATAAATCTTTCCTCCTTTATAATTGTTTCTCACGCATTTGTCACAATGATGACAAACTGACTAACAACTTCTCAATAGTCCAGTTGAAGGAGATGGTGGATTAGATACCCAGAAAAAGGAGAAAGTAAACTTGGGAGTTATTGAAGATGCTATGTGAAGTTTTTGAATTTTGTTCAAGTAGAGACGGATAGTCACTATCAGAGCAGAGAGATGAGATGAAGGCAAACAAATCTTTATTGGCAAGTGACTTGTGTTCTCTATTATTCTATCCTTTTCCTCCTCCTCCTCCTTCTAATATTGTGCTTGTTCAGTTGAACAAGCATCATAAAAATAAAGGTAAACAAAACTCTAGCTTTAGTGTTTGAACAGGTGATGTTCTTGGCCTGTGGGGAAGACTCTGAGATAACGATATCAATCTTATAAATTCTTCAGTTAAAACCAACTGGGAAGTGGAATGAACTAGATTGCAATTCTCCATGCTGAAGCATGGCTGGACTAAGTAGCTTTGTATTAAAGCCGGGAGTTTGGCCTAGTGGTAGAGTGCTTGTCTAGCATGCACGAAGACTTGAGTCCAATTCCTTGATACCACATACATAGAAAAAAGCTGGAAGCGGTGCTGAGGCTCAAGTGGTAGAGCTCTAGCCTTGAGAAAGTCCAAGGATAGTGCTCAGGCCCTGAGCTCAAGCACAGGACTTGCAAAAAAAATACACTTAACACTTACCCATCAGGAAGAGTGGAGTGACCTGACAGTCAATGTGTTGCTCAAAGGACAATGGCTTTTCCAGCAATAGGACTGCCAGCCAATGAATAGACCTGATATTTAGACATCTATTGTCCCAGATGCTCTAATAAGTTTAACTTGAGGGCTAGACTTCATTAAAGCAAGAAGTGAGAGCTTTTAATAAGCTCTAGGAGAAGAAGATGGTTTTAAAACACATTATCTGCAGTTAGACCACACTAGGATGCTAATGTTAAAATTTATGAGAAAAGGGCTTGAGGAAGACACGAGCCATAATAAAAGCTAGACATAATTTCTATTTCAGAAAAAAATTAGATTATTCTTTCACAAGAAGTGTCTATCCTAGAGGTTATTAAATTCTCATAATAGTTTTTATACTGTACGCAGGCTTTTTCTTTTCAACTTTTCTTCCCAAAGGTGCTTGAAGTTTAGGCTGAGAACAGCCCAACTATCATGACCTGGTGAATGTCTTTGTGAGCTCTTTATCTATAGAAGGATGCCTCTGGACAAGGGGTAAGACGGTTTTCCCCAATCATATAACTAAGGGAAGTTGATTTCTATCAAAACCATTCTTGTAGGTCTTCACTTAGACATGTGCTATTCAATACATTTTCCAATATTCACCTAGATTAGCTGTGTATGTTGCCCACAGCTGGAAAATTACATGCTCCAAAAGGGGTATCATTACTTGTTGCTTTTTATTATCACATGCTGGGTATAAGCTACTTCAAACCTCACCGACTTAAAATGCATTATTATTATTATCTCTCGTCTCTTTTGACTGGACTGGGCCGAATGGTCCCCACCTGGGATCAGTCATGTGGCTACTGTGTGCGAGTGGTGTCATTTAAGTCACAAGGGAAGAGGGTAGATGGTCTAGACAAACCATCCCATGACCATCACCGTGAAATTCAATCGAGCTGTTAACCTGAATAACTGTGGGAGACCTCTTAATGTGGTTTGTGTTTGACAGCACATGACCCTGGGGTCAGAAAGAAGCTACCAATCGGAACAGGTAGAAATTCCAAATCCAATACCACGTCACTCATAAGGAGTCTATTCTTTCTATTGACCAAAAAGAGTTATGGGATCAAGGCAGTGAGTGAACAGACCCTTCCTCTTGATGAGGCAATGTGATTCACCTGTGAGAAGAAGAAAGGAATCCACGGTGGTCATCTCAGAGAAGCTATCTTTTTTTTCAGAGAAGCTATCTTGATGGGACCTCAGGACAAGAGCCATAACCCAGAGCTTCTCCAGGGACTGCCTGACATCCCACTGTTCCTCCTACCTTATAAAATAGGTTTGATAATTATAAAAATGCCCTGGGCTTATTTAATAGAGATTTGGTGAAATAATTCAGATTAAACTTGAAACCCTTTATCTGACACACTGTGAGTTCTTATGATTTTTAGTTTTAAGTGAGTCATACTCCTCTCTACCTTTCTTTTCTTTTAAAATAACTTAGATCCTAATTATCTTTCACCTAACAGTTACAAATATAGCTTCACTGTTGTTCACGTCCAAGGTCAAGCCAGAGATTATCTGTGTGGCATACATGTTTCCAACCTTGTTTCCTCTGTAGCACACTGCTGCCATTGTCTTTGGGATTCAATTTCCAGCATGGCCAAAAGAAAAAAAAATCAGCCTACAAGACGCAAAGACCATGTAAGAACACAACATTTGGATTGGGCTATGTAGCAAAAAATGAGTAGATGACAAAGACACACCATTTGCAATCTTGGGGATTCTTTAACGCTGGTTGAATCCTCCTGATTTGCTGTCAGGAGTGTAAGACCAAACAGAAGCCAAATTCAAAGTGCATCCACCTTGATTGAGCCTGAGAAGTCCATCATCACATCAGTGCACTGGAGGAGCCACTCTGTGGTTTGAAACCTGGCTGGACAAATGTGTCATTTGGGATGAGGCATGAAATCTCTCTGTGCCTCTGCTCACCTGTCCACAAAATGGGAGGCGGTAGTTCCCCCATTGTAGCTTCCACAGTTGTAATTTACTGCAGGAGACAAATATGTGGGCAAGTCCTTGAAACAACAGTCAAGGCATATTTACTGCCTCAAGAAATGGATCCGTTTCATTTGCAAAGGAAGGCAAGTGTGTCTCCAGGTAAAACTCACCCGTGCTCGCTGTTTCAAGGGGTCCTGACCTGGCCTGGAGAATGACCACAGCCCTCACTTCCTTTCTTCCTACACCCGAAAGTCACTTTCTTTTCTTCCATGCTGCTCATCAATACCAAATGACGTGTTATTAGTAATTTTAGTAAAGTTAAACCTAATCCATATCCTGAATCTGTATTAAAATTCCCCCCTAATGAGTTGAATATACTGAACTTCACTTGAATTAGCCCTTGTTGAAGATGCCAGCACTGACATGCATATCTTGATTTTCCACCCTTAAATTTTCCATTCAGTACCTGCAGAACCACCAGGCCATGACTGGAAGTAGCTTCCCAAATTCCTTTCTCCTACAGGAACCACAATCAGTGCTCCGGGGAATCTGAACTGAGTTTGTGTTTGTATGAATCCTATCTCTCTCCACACCCCTTTCATCTTCACAGGATTTAGGCAAACTTTCTTCTGTGCTTCAAAACTCTACTGTCTTCCTTTTCTTCTCTTGACTGTTTTTCTTTGTACTCAACATCCATGACTCATCCAGCATCACCCCGCATTCTCTCTCATGACATAGAGTTAGCTCTGACTCCCTGAGGCCTTTTATGAAAGCCTGAGCTTGTCTCTGTAATGACACCTGTTACAAATGTCATATTCTTCCTCATCTTTCTATGCAGATTACCATTGGATTCTGACCTAGATGAACTATTTTACATTTATCTTTGATTTCCACTCTCTATCAGAAAAAAGCTACTTCCTAATATCATTTGAAACCTAAATAAAAAAAAAAAACATAAGTGCATGCACACTGAGGTTTCTCTTCTGTCTGAGCCAAAGTAAGACAGAGTGGAGATTAATGAAATAACAGTCATAAGGGGACAGGTATTTGAATTAGTTTGCTATTTCATAGGTATTTATTGAATACATAACTATATGCAAAGTATTGAGGTTAGCTTGATGAATGAAAGGTACAAACAGTGTATACTTACGTGGCAGAGGAAGGAGATAGCGTTGAACAGTGGAGAAAGTCGGGGTAGATATTTCCGATTGTCTGGACTTCTTGCCATATCACCAAAAGGTTAATGACAGTTATTCCTCCATGGGAGAAAAGATGCATATATGTATAATTTTTACCATTATACACTAACATTTAGAATTTAGTAAATCTTTATAAAATTGAGGTGAATGAGAAGGGTAGTTATATTAGTTTCTAAAGGCAGCTATAACAATAGACTCGGTATCTTTTAAATTATTTTTCATATTATTTCAATGTTAACATTTATTTATAATAAAATGTTTCGCGGTATTATTTCCATATGGGCGCTTCATGCACTTGGAACGATTTCACACTCTCTATCACATTCACATTCATCTGCTACCTTCTCCCACCTTACAAACACACCTGTATTCACAAATGTGTTACTTAATGGATGAGTAATATTCCATACCTTGATATCATATTTAAAAGTGCACTGGCTGTTGGACACTTTGTCTGACTACCCAGTTTTGCTGTTAATGAAGTGGGCTATAATAAATGTGGGTAAGAGGTGAGGGGGGAGGCTCAGGAGAGAAAATCTTAAAGCAAGCAAGGGAAGGGGTGACACCTATCAAAAGGAAATGTACTCATTACTTGACTTACATACTGTAATTCCCCTATATATATTTTTATAGTAACAATAAAATAATAAAAATAGAATTAAAAAAGATCGAAGTAAACATTTGCATATATATATTCATTAAAGAGATTGGTCTACGATCCTCTTTTCCTGTGCTCTTGTTGAAATTATAATAGTCTCTGCATAAAATGAGTTCAGTAGTGCTGCTTCCCTTTCTAGTTCATGGAAAACTTTGATTGATATTGATTCTAATATCTGGTAGAATTTGGCAGTATATCCATTGCATCTTAGCCTTTTCTTTGTTGTGAGACTATTTACTACTATTTCAACCTCATTATTTATTATAGATCAGTTTATGTGGTTCGCATCTCTTGCTTCAAGTTTGGTAGGTCAAATGTTTTGCCCCAGTGTATTTAGTGAGCTCCAAATGGGTCAAAATTGATTTCATGTCTGAGAGAATATAAGATAAAAAATGTATGCAAAGAAATTTCCTTTTCTTTCTTGAAAGGAAAGAAAATTTGTAAAAAGAGTCACCAACCTCAAAATGTCAGTTATAAATAATGCTTCCTTGCTTCCCAAGGATAAAAACTATCAGACAGAAAAAAGTTAAAAAGAAGCAGGAAAATGCATGATTCAATGTTTTCTGGCCAAGGGCATTTTCCTTTTTTGGGTTATAAAAAGCAGGGCAAATCAGCCTCATATGTTGTATTAATTTTCAGGTAATTGAAAATATTTCATAAAAATATCTGTTAGAATGTACTGAAGAGAGTACAGATTTAAAGAGCATTTCTATATCTTAAGGCCAAAGATAAATAAAACAAAAATTGTTATTTTAAAATTTTTATAATTAAAATCTAATTTAACTCTTCTGTACCATTTTTTGGAAAGTTTATTTAATATTCCAGAGCTATTTTACTCTCATTAAGATGATAAGAATAATGTTCACCCAGTTTAAATTATACACGTTTATTTAAGACAATAAAGTAGACATTATGAAAATTTTAAATTATAAAATTGCATCTTTGTAGTCTTTATATCAAAATCATTATCTAACTTTAATATGTGCTTTGCTCATAGTAGATATCTTATAGTTGCTTGTCAAATGAATTGAAAAGCCAATCATCTTAATTTTCTGGGTCGGCAAGATTGAGAGGATGTGGCTGGATTCCATGCTGAACAGCTTATATCTTGAGAACAGTTTTTTTTTTAATTTTTTATTAACGGGGTAATGTATAGAGAGGTTACAGGTACATTCACCAGGTAGTAGGTGCATTACTTCTCACACATTGAAACCCCTTCTCATGTTTTTGTTCCCAATTCCCTCCCTCCCCCCCTCCCAATCATCTTTCCATTCCTGTTTCAAATAAACAAATGTATATACAATATAACAGGTAACAAAGTCAGATACAATAATGATATGAGATTAACCAAAGGATAACAAAGGAGAGGAGAAATAACAGCACATTAAGAACAACAATCACACAAGATAAAGCTCTTGTTTCCATATCCTAGACATCCTATCATTTAGTCTCATCCTATACGACCTTATGTACCTAGGTTTTGCACTATTGTGATCCTCTACTAGGAGAGTCCTAGATGTGTACTAATTATTACAAATGAGGGAAACCATGGAACCTATGTGCCTTTGGGACTGGCATACTTCACTTAATATGATTTTTTTCCAAGTCTTTCCATTTCCTTACAAATTGGGCTATGAGAACTGTTTTTTTTTTTTTTTTTTTTTTGTAATCCAGTTTGATATAGTGGTGGGGAATGCAATGTTGAGTGTTGAAACTGGTGTAGGATATCTTGTTGGAAGTGTGATGTGCAGAAACTCAAGAATAAGAAGGATATTAGCATTTTAGCTGTTTACTGTTACCTTTAATAATGTTCCATCAGGAAGGGATAAAAGAAAGGAAATACAGCAGAAATTGAGTGAGGAGTAGAATTATTACTATTAGTCAAAATCCCTGAGTTTGTATTTCATGCTGGGTGATGCCAAATGTCTGAGTTTTTTTCTCATCACCAAATTAGTTGAAAGTGAGAAACCATGACCTGTTATCCTTTTGAATAAGGGAAGTGACATTGAGATAGTTAAACACCTTACCACCTCAGCTAGGGAATATTACAGTGATATTTGCAGTAAGGCTTATATGGTATCTATTAAACCACCCTTCTTTTCCATACAGAAAAAAATAAAACTTCACAGAATTGCACTCAATATTGACCAACATTCTGTAGAGCTGGGATGAACAATGATGAGCTTATTTCCTAAAGAACTGAGAATGTTCCCAAACCTGTCCCTGTCCCTTCCTCTTACCTAGGAATAGGGTTGTATGTGTCCCTTCATTTCCTCTAGTTCCACAAGTACCTTTTTGGTACTCTGAAGAGCACCCCATTTCTCTGCAGAATTACATCTGTTGATCCCCCCACTGTAACACAGTCTTTTTCTACCCTCCCTGACTACGTCTGAACTCAGAGAGCCTGACATTTTTCAGTGATTGCTAGTTGTGGGACCTCTGTCAATATCAAAGCAGAAATGAACCATTAGTTTGATCTTCAGAGAAAAATCTTATTCCTTCATAACCTCAGACCCCAACACAATCATGGAATCCATCTTTCCTTCTCACCCTGCACTGACTTCCCTAGAGAGAATACGGATGCTAACAGGTTCTATCCATATTCAAATTAACTGGAGGTACTTACCAGTAAATAAATAGTGGGAGTGAGGAACTAGAAGGAGTACTGGGTTAAGATTTTTAAAGAAAAGGAGCACCTAGAGTGAAAAGACCACTTAACAGGTGGACATATGAAAGAACCATCTAAGTGAGGTTCACAGTACAGTTTTTTCTTGTGTCAAAGTACAAGGAGCAAACCACGGAAGAGTTCTTTTTAAGAAGCAGTCTCCAAGTGTCTTTTCTGATGGATGTTTTGACCTACATCATTCTCTGGCTCTCTAATTTCTATGCTTCTAAGAACTCCCACTCCCTGACATCTCACTGAATAAGAGAGAGGTGTCTTTAATGACATTACTAAGTGAAGAATGCTGATCTTTCTGAGAGAAAGAAGGCTAGTCATTTATTAACTAAAAGAACCAAGAGTTGGTGTATGAGGGACTGCAGTGTGTCAGCTTATGTTTGAGCCTAACCATCAAACATTAAATTTCAGTGCTGTGACAGGAAGTCCCATTAGACATGTGCAAGTTCAATGTATGTTTAATAAAATAATAACTTCCCCTTATTATATTGCAGCTCAGATTTTTGAGTTCCACTGCTAAAAATATTCATCTAAAATTCATCTCATAACTTGGTTTTGCTGTCATTCTCATTTCCAGTTACATTAAAAATAATAAGGCATTGTATTTTTCAAATTAAAATAGAGTAATGAATGCCAAATTTCTATATTGTATACTAAACTTTTTAAATAGTCTATATATTACCTATGGAATAAGATATTTTATTAGGGACTGGGCTAAAGTTTTCTATTGTGTTGTGTTGGGTCTGCTATTGAAGAATACTCTGATCTGAAAATGAGGAGTGATTTGAATCCACATTAGAGCTAGTTTTGTGACTTGAGGTAAACCATTTTTACTGGTCTCAGATTCTTGATTTGTAAAATTAGAGCTTTCTTTTGTGAAAGCCTGTAATGGAAAGGATAAAAAAGGGCATTCTACCTTCTGATAGCTATGAATTCGAGTTTTCATGAAAAAGTGAATTGATCTGCAGATGGAATTACAATTGTTAAACGACTGACTTTAAGTTGCAGAAACTATCCTATATTATTGTAACCTCAGCGGTTCTTGTACATAGACTAGAGGAGCAGAAGAGAGGAAAGATTGTAGAGACCATGCTATGAGAATGACTGTCCCCTGACTTTGAGGATGGAGGAAGTAGAAACCATTATAGTGATACGGACAGGCTGTGGAAGATGGAGAGGCAAGAGAATGGACTCTCTTCTAGAACCTAGGAACACAGCTTTTCCTACACCTTGATTTTATTTTATCCCATCCCTGGCTTCTCATTTCTGGCTTCTCACTTGGGGCTTTTGTCCCCCAGAAGTGTGAAATGACAAATTTATGTATCTATCTCAGCACCATTAAAATGGTGTCTTCTGTATTTTTTGATCATTGAGCATATTCTGTATTTTTCTACATAGCTCTACAAATAGGATGGATGACATTAACTAAATTCTAAATACTGAACCATGTTTGCCATCTCATAATAAGATATATATATATATATGCTGAAAAGTTTTTTTTAAATTTTCTTTAATTCTGGTTTTTCATATTTTATTTCATAATTATAATACTAGTATTCACAGATTGCATTGGTGCCCTTCAGTGGATGAATGGATGAAGAAAATGTGGTAATATACACAATGAAACTTTTCACATTATTTCACATTATTTAGAAAGTTCAACAAAATAGACACCAGTAAATTTGTACTTGAAAGAGGTAGGATGAGGCCAGTGAGAGGGATTCGACAAATAAAGAGAAGACAGAAGTGTGTGGGGGGAGGCATGCAGCAAAAAATTCAATGTATGTCCTATAAAATTAAGAAAAGTAAAGAAAGTGGATGGGAGAAATGGCTGAGAATAAGGAAAGAGATGACATAGTTCAAGATACATTGAATTCATAAACTGTTTTTTGAAATGCAATTTCTTTGTGCAATTATTAAAGATAATAAAATTATTTTTAGAAACCATTTATTTTCTAATTTTGAACCAGCATCTCATTTTGGATCCCAGGTTGGCCAAAAACTAGTGACACTTCTGCCTTAGCCTTCTGAGTGCTGGAATGATATACAAGAATCTGCTATGCTTGGTTTGAAAGGTGTTTCACTATACTTTGCTTAAGGACTTAAGGACAGTTCCTGCAGAGAAAAGGGTACTTTGTACTGAAGCACATTTGCACCTCTGAAGACATAAGCAACTGGAAGCCACCTCACAGCACAAAGTCCTCTTACAGATCTTTAGACTTGAAGAACCAAGCCTGGCTATACTTTATATTTTCATTTTTTCATAAAGACATTTCACATCTATTTTTCTTTATATGTATTTTAGCTATATTCCACAAATTCTGTTGTATTCTACTCCATAATCATTAATTTTCAGAAAATTTTAGTTTTTAAAATGATTCTTTATTTTATTATCTTTTTTGCTTTTATTGTTATTATTTTTTCATATAGTTTTTCTTGTAATTAATAGAAGGGTTACATGATATTTGCCAGATAAAAGGTGCATTAATTCACATACATTGATACCCTTTCACATGTCTTGCTCCCCATTTCCCTCCCCCCCACTCTCACCCCCTCATCTTGTTTTCCCACTTTCCCTAACCAATTTCAAATAACCAAATAAAAATATATCCGATATATCAGGTAACAAAGTGAGATACTGTAACAATATGAGATAACCAAGGGACAGCAAAAGAGATGAGAGATAACATAGTACCTTAAGGACAACAATCATTCATTATATGGCTTTTGTTTCTATATCCTAGAGGTCCTTTCATTTAGCAACATACTATATGGCCTTATGTATCAAGGTTTTGCTCTATTGCAGATCTCTGCTAGTAGAGCCCAAGGTTTCTACTGATTATGACAAATGAGGGAAACCATTGAGCCTAAGTTCCTTTGAGTCTGGCTTACTTCACTTAATATGATTTTTCCTAAGTCTTTCCATTTCCTAACAAATGGGGCGATGTTGTTCTTTCTAACAGCAGCATAGAATTCCATTGTGTATAAATACCACAACTTGTTAATCCATTTATCAACTGAGGGACATCTAGGTTGGTTCCATATCTTTGCTATGGTAAATAGTGCTGCACTGAACATTGTTGTGCTAGTGGGTTTAGTATGTCTTTGTTTCTGGATGGTTGGGTAAATGCCAAGTAGTGGAATTACTGGGTCATAGGGGAGCTCTATGTTTAGTCTTTTGAGGAACTGTCATACTGCTTTCCATAGTGGTTGAACGAGTTTGCACTCCCACCAACAGTGTAGTAGTGATCCCTCCTGGCCACATCCCCTCTAGCATCTGTTATTATTCGTTTTCCTGATCCTGGCCATTCTAACTGGAGTGAGGTGAAATCTTAGAGTTGTTTTCATTTGCATTTCTTTTATGACCAGAGATGTTGAGCATTTCTTCATGTGTCTATAGGCCATTTTGGTTTCTTCTTCAGAGAAGACTCTCTTTAAGTCTTTGGCCCATCTTTTAATGGGATGATTGTTACTTTGGAGATTAGTTTTGGATCGATTCAATTTTTTGAGCTGTTGATATATTTTAGATATGAGGCCTTTGTCTGTTGTATGGTTGGGGAAGATCTTCTCCCACTCTCTAGGCTTCCTAATTAGTTTACTAGCTATGTCATTTGTCATACAAAAGCTCTGCAGTTTAATGCAGTCCTACTTATCCAGCCTTTCTCTGATTTGTTGTGATTCTTGGTCCTTATTAAGAAAGTTTTGACCTGTGCCAAGGAGGCCTAGTGTATCTCCTATTGCTTCTTGTAAAGTTTTCAGTGTGTCGGCTTTTACCTCCAGGTCTTTGATCTATTTGGAGTTAATTCTAGATCAAGATGACAAAGAAGGATCCAACTTTAGTTTTCTGCAGGTGCTTAACCAGTTCTGCCAACACCACTTGTTGAAGAGGCTATCTTTCTTCCATTCTATTTTTTTGACTCCCTTGTCAAAGATTAGGTGGCCATAGGTCTGTGGTTTAATATCTGGGCCTTCAGTTCTATTCCATTGGTCTTCAGGCCTGTTCTTGTGCCAGTACCAAGCTGTTTTGATAATTATAGCTCTGTAATAGAGTCTAAAGTTTGGTATTGAAATCCCTCCTGTGCTGTTCTTTCTGCTAAGAAGTGTTTTTGCTATACGGGGTCTTTTATTATTCCATATGAAATTTCGAATTGCCTCTTCTATTTCTTTTTTTTTTAGATTTTTTAATTGTAATTAGTAAAAGGGATAGATGATATTTGCCAGATAGAAGGTGCATTAATTCACATACATTGATACCCTTTCACATGTCTTGGTACCCATTAGCCTCCCCCCCACACCCCTCACCCGTCTTGGTTTTTCCCCCTTCCCTATCAAATTTCAAATAACCAAATACAAATAAATTCAATATATCAGATAACAAAGTGAGATACTATAACAATATGAGATAACCAAGGGACAGCAAAGGAGATGAGAGACAACATAGTACATTAAGGGCAACAGTCATTCGTTATATGGCTTTTGTTTCAATATCCTGGAGGTCCTTTCAATTAGCTTCATACTATATGGCCTTATGTATCAAGATTTTGCTCTATTGCAGATCTCTGCTAGTAGAGCCCAAGGTTTCTACTGATTATGACGAATGAGGGAAACCATTGAGCCTAAGTTCCTTTGAGTCTGGCTTACTTTACTTAATATGCTATTTCTTTAAAGAATGACATTGGGATATTGATGGGTATTGCGTTGAATTTGTAGATAGCCCTTGGCAAGATTGTCATTTTCATGATATTGATTCTTCCAATCCAGGAGCATGGGAGGATTTTCTATTTCCTCAGTTCTGCTTTATTTTCCTTTTTTCAGGATTTTAAAGATTTCATCAAAAAGGTCCTTTACATTCTTAGTTAAGGTAATTCCTAGGTACTTTATTTTTTTTGAGGCTATTGCGAAAGGAGTTGCTTTCCTGATTGTTGCCTCATTCCTCTCACTGTTGGCGTAGAGGAAGGCAGTTGATTTTTGAGGGTTAATTTTATATCCTGCTACCCTTCCAAAGTTTTGAATCAGCTCAAGAAGCTTGGGAGTAGAGTCTATAGGATTCTTTAAGTGCAGGATCATGTCATCTGCAAAGAGGGAAAGTTTTCCTTCCTCTTTCCCTATTTGGATCCCCTTTATCCTTGCTTCTTGCCTTATTGCACTGGCTAGGAATTCTAATACAATGTTAAAGAGGAGTGGAGAGATGGGCATCCTTGTGTCTTTCCTAATTTTAGAGGGAATGCTTTAGCTTTTCGCCGTTAAGTATAATACTAGCTGTGGGTTTGTCATACACAGCCTTTATTATATTAAGGAATGTTCCATGGATTCCTAGTTTCTCCAGAGCTTTTGACATTAAGGGGTGTTGGATCTTGTCAAATGCCTTTTCTGCATCTATTGAGACAATCATGTGATTTTTGTCCCTGCTCCTGTTGATGTATTGAATTATATTAATTGATTTGCATATGTTGAACCATGTTTGCCTCCCTGTGATGAAACCTGTTTGATCATAGTGTATAATTTTTTTGATGAGTTGTTGTAGATAGTTGGCCAGTATTTTGTTGAGAAGTTTTGCATCGATGTTCATCAAAGAAATAGGTCTATAGTTCTCTTTCTTTGATGAATCTCTGTCTGGTTTGGGGATGAGGGTTATACTGGCTTCATAGAACGAATTTGGTAAAGAACCTTCATTTTCAATTTCGTTGAAGAGCTTGAGGAGTATTGGTGTAAGCTCTGCTTTGCAGACCTTGTAGAATTCAGCTGTGAATCCATCGGGACCTGGGCTTCTCTTAGGTGGAAGATCTCTTATTGTCATTTCTATTTCAGTGCTTGAAATAGGCCTGTTTAGCTGGGTTAGTTCTTCTTGGTTCAGTGTGGGTATGTTAATATTGGCTAGGAATTCGTCCATTTCTTCTAGATTCTCAAATTTGTTGGCGTAAAGGTTTAAGAAGTATTCCCTCATGATACTCTGGATCTTGGTAATTTCTGTCTTGATATTACCATTTTCATCTGTGATTTTGTTTTTTTTCGATATGCTCCCTTCTTTTTTTGGTAAGATTTGCTAAGGGCTTGTCAATTTTAATTCTTTCAAAGAACCAACTCCTTGTTTTATTGATTCTTTCTATAGTTTTTTTGGATTCCAATTCATTTAATTCTGCTTTTATTTTTTAATAATTTGCTTCCCTCTAGTGGGATTAGGGTTGGTTTGTTGCTCTTTTTCCAGGAGCTTAAGGTGACACATTAAATTGTTGGTTTACGATTTTTCTGATTTATTATTGTAGGCACTCAGAGCTATAAATTTTCCTCTGAGTACTGCCTTTGCCGTGTCCCAAAGGAGCTTGTATTTTGTGTGCTCCTTTTGTTAAATTTCATAAACTGTTAGATTTCTGTTCTGATCTCTTCGATGACCCATTGGTGATTCAATAATGTGTTGTTCAATCTCCATGAGTTACAGGGTTTTCGTTGGTGGAGTTGTGTGTTCAGTTCCAATTTGATGCCCTTGTGGTCTGAGAGAGTGTAGGGAATAATTTCAGTGTTTCTGAATCTGTCTAGGTTTGTTTTTTAGCCTAAAATGTGGTCTATTTTCTAAAATGTTCCATGTGCTGCTGAGAAAAACGTATATTGTGTTGTTGCTGTGTGGAATAATCTGCAGATGTCTGTTAGATCTAGTTGGTCTACATAGTTGTTCAATTCTAAGGTTTCTCTGTTGAGTTTTTGCCTTGCTGATCTGTCCAAAGGTGAGAGTGGTGTGTTAAAATCACCAACAATCACTGTGTTTCAATCTATGAATGGTTTCAGTGAAAGTAAAGTTTGCTTGATGAAGTTCGGAGCTCCAGGATTCGGTGTGTAGATATTTAGGATCGTTATGTCTTCCTGGAGGAAAGATCCTTTTAGTAGTATGTAGTAACCTTCTTTGTCTTTTCTTACTAATTTTAGTTTGAAGTCTATTTTATCTGATATGAGGATGGCAACTCCAGCCTGTTTATGGGGGCCGTTAGCTTGATAGAGTTTATTCCAACCTCTCATTTTCAAAAGGTGTTTGTTTTTTTGGATAAGATGTCTTGAAGACAGCAGAATGATGGATCCTGTTTTTTGATCCAACTAGATAATCTATGCCATTTAATTGGATAGTTAAGTCCATTGATATTGAGAGTCAGGATTGAGAAATATTTATTAGTTCCTGCCATTTTTACAAGCTTTCATTAGGGCCTGTGTCTTGATAGTTTTTGTGGTACTTAGATGTTATGAGTTTTAGGTGCCATGTCTTTCTCTGTATTACATTTGTGTTGGTTTTCCATGTGTAGAACATCTTTGAGAATTTTCTGTAGTGTTGGTTTTGTTGCTACATAATGTTGAAGCTTTTCCTTGGAATGGAATGTTTTTATTGTTCCCTCAGTTATGAATGAGAGCTTAGCTGAGTACAGTATTCTTGGTTGGTAGTTATTTGACTTCAGGGCATGGTATATATTGTTCCAAACTCTTCTTGCTTGCATGGTCTCTGCTGAGAAATCCGGGGTTATTCTGATTGGTTTGCCTTTATAGGTGATTGTTCTCTTCTCCCTGACTGCTTTTAGGATCCTATCTTTGGCCTCTATTGATCCAGTTCGGGTTATAATGTGGCTGTGGGATGTCCTTTTCTGGTCAGGTCTGTTTGGGGTTCTAAAAGCTTCTTGTATCTGGATGGGACTGCCCTTCTGGATATTTGGGAAGTTCTCTGAGATGATTCCCTGAAGTATATTTCCAATACCATTGACCTCTTTCTCTAGACCCTCCTCAATAGCAATTAGCCCTAAATTAGGCTTCCTAATTGTATCTTGGACCTCCTGTAGCGTTTTCTCATATTTCCTAGATTTGAATTGACTCATTTTCTGTTCTTTTTCTATAACAACTAAATTATCTTCAACCCCGGAAATTCTCTCTTCTGCATTGTCTAACCTGCTATCAAAGCTATCTACTTTATTCTTCATCTCCCTTGCTTCTAATTGCTCATTTTTGATGCCTTGCATCTCTTGTTTTAGATCATGTATGGATTTCTTTAGCTCCTTGATTTCCATTTGAGTGGTCAGCTCAGCAGCTTTATTCTCTTTGGACATTTGTTGGAGTTCAGTCAATTTTGTTTGTGGATTCTATGAATTCGTCCATTTGTCTTTGAAAAACCTTTATTATGGCCTCTTTTATGGCTTCCCCTTTTTCACATATCACCTTGTTTATGGTTTCCTCTTGTTTAGCTATGGCTTCCTCCCTTATCTCTTTCTTTATATTTTCACATTTTTCATTAATGATGTTTATCAGTTGCATTTATATAGCACTTGGAAGGCTCTCCTCTAGATTTGCCACTGACTGCTCCGTTGCCTGCTTATGTTGGGTGGGACATGTTATTTCTTGATTTGACATTTTTCTTGAGTTTCTTGTTCTGCCCATTTGAGGATGGGAGCAAGATTAATACTAAACAAGATTATAATTTTTCAGATATAACCAAACTAGACCTTTTTAGTTGGCTGAAAATAGATATTAGCTCTTTTAGATTGGTAATAACACTCTCTCTTTCTTTTTGTACACTTACATACAAATCTAATACAATCACAGATGACCAATTTATGGCCAAAACAATAATCCCCTCAATCCAATCTCTATTGTATTTAAGTCCCTCTGGACCTAGAGTGTAATTGAACACCTAGATACACAGCATTGCTCAACAACCATCAAATGTAGATCCATGCATTATAAGAGTTGAAGGATGAACAGAGGACCAGAGATAGAAAAACAATATGAAAGATGACAAGGGAGATAAGAAAAGAATAATTCAGGAGTGTAAGAATATTATAGTATTGAAGAAAGGGTATCGTGTAAGGATAACTGATCTACGGTGATAGAAAGGTAGAGTATTTGTGTAGAAAGTTTAGATGAACTTAGATAAAACTTATCAAAATAAGAAGAGTAATAACATATAGAGAAAAGAGAGAGGTTGGTATAGGAGATTTCAATGATACCAATTTAAAAAAGAAAAGGAAAAGAAAGGAAAAAGAAACAAAACAGCAACAAAATAAAAGAAAACAACACACACACACACAAAACGAAAACAAAAACAAAAACAAAAAAAATAAAGGAAAAAGAAAAAAGGTGGGGGGAGATTCCTCACTGTTCTGAGTTCTTACCCAAGAGATACTAGGGTTGAGAACCTGGAGATTAAAAAGCAGGTGACTGTATCGATATGGATATCTTTTTTGTTCAAACTGTACCCAGAGCTGTCACTGTGTTTCTAGGAAAAACCACAGTGACAGCAGGATTGCTGGAAAAGAGAGGAGAAAAAAAGAAAAAAAAAGGAATGAATCATAACATTAGAAAAAAAGGTGTAGGTTAAATGGCAAAGAGAAAAACAAGAACATTTAAAAATGCAAATGAAATGGGATAAAAAAATAAAAAAATGATATTCTTCAATTTTTTTGGTGGGGGGAGAGGTTAGGAAACTTGTGTCTCCCCTAAATTCGGGATCTAAACACTTCACAATGTCTTTTTCTCTTGTGATTTGGCTTTGCAGTTTTTCGGATGAGATTGCTTGATTGGTAAAACAAAGCTGAAATATCCGCGGGCGGCTTTGTTTACCAGGTCTGCAGGCGGCGCAGGGGGATGGACTTCAGCAGTGCTGGGGCCGGTTTTCTGGCTAAGGGATCTCTGGGAAATCCTTTGCCAGCAAGGTGGCGCTGTCAGCAACACCTCTCAGGCTCCAAGTGATTTGGCCTGGGGCATTGCCAGCATTCAGAATGGCAGCACTGCTCTCACCTGGAGGGGGAGGGGCTCCCTCCCAATGCCGTTCCCGGAGCAGAAGTGGAAACTTCTCATCGGAGGTACTCACAAAGTGCTGGATTCTCCGGTTCTGTGAAGCTGGCAGGTCCCTATTTTATTATCTTTAAGTAGTTGTACAAATGAATTGCCATTTAACAAAACAGTTTAAGAATACAATATATCACGATCATTGTCACCCCTTTCAACTGTCCCACCCGTCTTCCCATCTTCTCTTCTCAATTTTGTAGGTTTTATATATATATGGATATATGTGTGTATGTGATAATAGATTGAATTCTCCCCCTCTCTTCTTCATTTGTTTCCCCTTTCCACTTGACCCTCACCCCTTTCAAAGTATTTACTTTTCATGTTTCATTTGCTGACCTTTGATTTTGTCACTCTAAGGAGTTACACAATTTGAATTCTTTGGTATGGAGTCAGCCCAGATGCCCCTCAGTGCACAAATGGATCAAGAAAATGTTGTATAGAGACACAATGAAACTTTACTCATCCACTAGAAAGATTGATATTTTACCATTTGCAAAGAAATGGAAAGACCTGGAAAAATGATTTAAGTGGAGTCAGGCCCAGAGAGAAAAAGGATATTTACTTTTCTTTATGTGGGGAAGCTAATGTAGCACATCCTCTTATAGTTAAATATGTTGAATGATATGCAGTGTGTTCAAATGTATTAACTGAAATATGATAGATTCAGCTTTTGCAGGTTTTTTTAAGTTTAACATCATGCATTTCTAAGGTATTTACTTTTTTGTGTGTGGGTCATGTGTCTTGAAACTCAGCTGGGTGCAGTCCTTGAGCTCTTCAGCTAAAGTCTTCCACCCTACCCTTGAGCCAAGTCCCACTTCCTGTTTTGTAGAGGTTAATTGGAGACAAGAGTCTCAGGTCCTCATCAGATTCATAAAAAATTTCTTAATGTATTTAACTAAGTTTTTAGTGTATAAAGTAAAACTTAAACATTCTTTGAATTTGGGCCTGGTGCTGTACATCTGTAATCCCAGAATTGTGACGATGCCACGGGATGATCAAGAGTTTGCTGCGCGCATTGACTGCTTAGCAAAATCCTGTGTCAATTATTTTTTTAAATGGAAAAAGACAGCCTCTTCAACAAGTGGTGTTGGCAGAACTGGTTAAGCACCTGCAGAAAACTAAAGTTGGATCCTTCTTTGTCACCCTGCACTAGAATTAACTCCAAATGGATCAAAGACCTGGAGGTAAAAGCCGACACACTGAAAACTTTACAGGAAGGAATAGGAGATACACTAGGCCTCCTTGGCACAGGTAGAAACTTTCTTAATAAGGACCAAGAATCACAACAAATCAGAGAAAGGCTGGACAAGTGGGACTGCATTAAACTGCAGAGCTTCTGTATGGCAAAGGACATAGCTAGTAAACTAATTAGGAAGCCTAGAGAGTGGGAGAAGATCTTCACCAACGATACAACAGACAAAGGCCTCATATCTAAAATATATCCACAGCTCAAAAATTGAATCAATCCAAAAATAATCTCCAAAGAAACAACCATCCCATTAAAAAATGGGCCAAAGACTTAAAGAGAGTCTTCTCTGAAGAAGAAACCAAAATGGCCTATAGACACATGAAGAAATGCTCAACATCTCTGGTCATAAAAGAAATGCAAATGAAAACAACTCTAAGATTTCACCTCACTCCAGTTAGAATGGCCAGGATCAGGAAAACGAATAATAACAGATGCTGGAGGGGATGTGGCCAGGAGGGATCACTACTACACTGTTGGTGGGAGTGCAAACTCGTTCAACCACTATGGAAAGCAGTATGGCGGTGCCTCAAAAGACTAAACATAGAGCTCCCCTATGACCCAGCAATTCCACTACTTGGCATTTACCCAACCATCCAGAAACAAGGGCATACTAAACCCACTAGCACAACAATGTTCATTGCAGCATTATTCACCATAGCAAAGATATGGAACCAACCTA
The DNA here is from genome assembly GCF_031878675.1 of Megascapheus bottae. Lineage (NCBI taxonomy): Eukaryota > Metazoa > Chordata > Mammalia > Rodentia > Geomyidae > Megascapheus > Megascapheus bottae. The sequence continues at coordinate 57,331,279 of NC_143517.1, forward strand.
GATGTCCCTCAGCTGATGAGTGCATCAACAAGTTGTGGTATTTGTACACAATGGAATTCTATGCTGCTGTGAGAAAGAATGACATCGCCCCATTTGTTAGGAAATGGAAAGACTTAGGAAAAATCATATTAAGTGAAGTAAGCCAGACTCAAAGGAACTTAGGCTCAATGGTTTCCCTCATTTTTCATAATCAGTAGAAACCTTGGGCTCTATCTACTAGCAGAGATCTGCAATAGAGCAAAATCTTGATACATAAGGCCATATAGTATGAAGCTAATTGAAAAAACCTCCAGGATATTGAAACAAAAGCCATATAACGAATGATTATTGTCCTTTATGTACTATGTTATCTCTCATCTCCTTTACTGTCCCTTGGGTATCTCATATTGTTACAGTATCTCACTTTGTTATCTGATATATTGAATTTATTTGTATTTGGTTATTTGAAATTTGATAAAGAAGGGGGGAAAACCAAGACGGGTGGGGGAGGGTGGGGGGAGGGTAATGGGTACCAAGACATGTGAAAGGGTATCAATGTATGTGAATTAATGCACTTTCTATTGGGCAAATATCATGTAACCCTTTTATTAATTACAATAAAAATATAAAAAATAAAATAAAATCTAAATACAATTAAAAAAAAGAAATGCAAATCAAAACAACTCTAAGATTTCACCTCACTCCAGTTAGAATGGCCAGGATCAAGAAAACTAATAACAACAGATGCTGGAGGGGATGTGGCCAGGAGGGATCACTACTACACTGTTGGTGGGAGTGCAAACTCGTTCAACCACTATGGAAAGCAGTATGACAGTTCCTCAAAAGACTAAACATAGAGCTCCCCTATGACCCAGCAATTCCACTACTTGGCATTTACCCAACCATCCAGAAACAAAGACATACTAAATCCATTAGCCAACAATGTTCATTGCAGCACTATTTACCATAGCAAAAATATGGAACCAACCTAGATATCTCTCAGTTGATGAATGGATTAACAAGATGTGGTATTTGTACACAATGGAATTCTGTGCTGCTGTTAGAAAGAACGACATCACCCCATTTGTTAGGAAATGGAAAGACTTAGGAAAAATCATATTAAGTGAAGTAAGCCAGACTCAAAGGAACTTAGGCTCAATGGTTTCCCTCATTTGTCATAATCAGTAGAAACCTTGGGCTCTATCTACTAGCAGAGATCTGCAATAGAGCAAAACCTTGATACATAAGGCCATATAGTATGATGCTAAATGAAAGGACCTCTAGGATATAGAGACAAAAGCCATATAATGAATCATTGTTGTCCTTAAGGTACTATGTTATCTCTCATCTCTTTTGCTGTCCCTTGGTTATCACATATTGTTACAGTATCTCACTTTGTTACCTGATATATCGGATATATTTGTATTTGGTTATTTGAAATTGGTTAGGGAAGGGGGGAAAACAAGATGAGGGGTCGGGGTGGGAGGAGGGAAATGGGGAGCAAGACATGTGAAAGGGTATCAATGTATGTGAATTAATGCACCTTTTATCTGGCAAATATCATGTAACCCTTCTATTAATTACAATAAAAATATATGAAAAAAAAGAAAGAAACTAAAAAGTTTTGAGGACATTATGGCCCTGGGAAAGGAAGAGTATTGAAAAGACTAACCCCCAGAATGAATAGAAACACTGGAAAGTTGCATTTTCAAATCTTACACATTATTGTAGAATCCACCCTCCTCCTCCCATACACACATATTATAAAAAATCATAAGTAGTAGACTCAGAGAAGATTTGAGCTGCACATATAACTGAGATATAACAGGCAAAGGTTTGTATCTACAATGAAAGTCAGAATAGCTCCTAGGTATAAGAAAAAGATAGGCAAAAAGGAAAAAATAACCAGTGTGAACTCATGCACAGGAAACCAAAACCTTATTAGCCAATGAATAAATGCAAAGGTGTTCAACCTCATGACTCCCCAGGGAAGTAGAATCACACCACAGTGAGATAAGCTTTATGTAGACATCGAATGGCCAAAATGAAGTTTGACAAATCCATAGAACATCAGGAATGTGAAGGAAGCTGGAAACTACCCAAGCTGATGGGAGCGGGCTGGCTTGGGAAATTCTGTACATTGACTTTAGTTGGAACACATACTCCACAAGAAACAATTTTCTTTTCTTTTCTTTTTTATTATATTTTCTTGTCGGGATGATGTATAGAGGGGTTGCAATCACATTTGTCAAGTAGTGGGTACATTACTTCTTGAACATTGATGCCACTTCCAATGTTTTTCTCTCACTTCCCCTCCTCCCATTCATCTTGTTTTTCCCCTCCCTATTTCAAATAAAAAATTAAAACATATACCATATACCAGATACCAAAGTTATATACAGTAACAACATGAGATAAACCATAAGGGAGAAAAAAGAGTAAAGAAATAACTTCACACAGTATATTAAGAACAGTAACCACAAAGATAAACCTCTTGTTTCCATATCCTGGAGTTCATTTCTTTTAGCCTTATTATATATAGCCCTGGGTGCATAGCTTTTGAGCTATTGTGATCCTCTGCTAAGGAAAAGCATACTTTAAAAATCTGTGGACAAGCTGTTCATAAACACTCTTTAAAAAATGAGCTGGAAGACATACTATTGAACAATATCGAAGAATAAAAAGTGCTTGGGATATGCAGATTTGACAACTCACTCTTAGGTTATCTTGATTACAATTGACTCATCTCGGCATAAATGCAACTCCATGAGGAGTGAGGTGGTAGGGACAAATGAGTGGTGGACGGTCACATATACATTCAAGTCATTTTTCACACAGCGCCCAAAAAAGAAAGGGAAAGAAAGGTGTTCCTAATGAAAGGCACCAAAGTCTTTTTTTTTTTTTTGCCAGTCCTGGGCTTGAGCTCAGGGCCTGAGCACTGTCCTTGGACTTTCTCAAGGCTAGAGCTCTACCACTTGAGCCTCAGCACCACTTCCGGCTTTTTTCTATATGTGGTACCGAAGAATCAAACCCAGGTCTTCGTGCATGCTAGGCAAGCACTCTACCACTAGGCCAAACTCCCATTCCTGTAAGCTCTTTTGATCAAGGCTAACATTGTACCACTTTTTGCCACAGCTCCACTTCCAATTTTCAGGTGGTTAACTGGAGATAAGAGTTGCATGTACTTTCTTGCCCTGGATGACTTCAGACCTCTATCTTCTGGTCTCAGCTTCCTGAGTAGCAAGGATTACAGGCATGAACCACTAGTGTCTGCATAAGTTTTGTTTTTTGTTTTTTTGGTAGTTTTAGTATGACTATATTCTCACCTTCCTTCTTCATTTATCTGTGTTTTACATACACCTTTTATGTATCCCTTTTCTGGTATTCACTTATTGGACTGAGTTATGCTGTTTGTATTCTCTCCACAAATACTTCAGATAATACATCTGTCTACACTTGTATACAATCTCATACATGTGTACTTGTACATTTGTACTTTTGTGTTAGTTTCTACTTATGGGAGAAAATGTGTCATTTGTCTCTCTGGGCCTGACTTAACAGGCTTTTTTTTTTCAGTTCCATTCATTTCTTTGTAAAATTGTATTGTATATTTCTCTACCGTATTTTCTTGATCTATTCATCTATTGAGAAGCATCTGTTCTATAGAGTTTTAAAAACTGTAAGTGACCAGAAAAAAAATTTAAACAGCCAAATGAAAACTCTAAGTGGAAGATACATTGGAGTATGAAACTTAACATCTGAGGTTTTTTTACTTCCACGTAAGACAGAATAACTGCTTAGTAGTAGATCAATCTAGAGCTAATAGTTACAACCTCTGAAAAAAATATTTAAGTCACTATCAAATGTAGACTTTGGAGGTGAGATGACTCTAGGGAGAAGAGACTGAGAGTGAAGTCTACGTGCTTGTAGCTTTAGCCTGAGGGCAGGCTGTAGGCAGTTGCAAATGACAGAGACTCTAATGGAAAAGATTCCATTTATTTTGCACAAAAATGGAAAGGGCAGGGGGTGTGAAAGTAATCTCTGAAAGCCAAGGCCCAGGAAATGAAGCTCAGGTAGGTAGTAGTCTGTATAAATGTTACACAATCTGTATTCCCGAATTACTCATGAACAGGACAGGTAAAGCACCTAAAGCACCCATTTCATACATTAGGGATCCCATGCCACCATTTGCTTCAAATGCTATTGCTACAACCACATACAGACCCAGTAGGTGTGAGAAACTTCACCATTCACATAACAAGGCTTTCTGGGAGATCCTCAAAGCTTCCTTCAAAGAAATCTAAAGATGGATTGTTGTGGACAGTAGGACAACTGAGTGTTTTCAGGACTGATATGAATTGAGGTTTGTGAATTTGGGTGGAGGAGGCGAGGGCCCGTGAAAGGCTGGCTTTGTGTGGTTATTTCTCGTGGTGTCAAAGGAAGGAGAGTTGAGTTTTGAATGAGTTTGATTAGATGTGGGACCCAAGGAAAAGACTTGGAAGATGCTAATAAACATTAAGATAGAGTCAGGTTCTTTTCTGTAAATGGTAATTAAAAAAACAGAGTCCTACTCACTGAGGAGCACATAGTTGACTTGAGTTTTATAAGTTGTCATGGTTATAAGCAATTGTAATATATGAAGTAACTCAATAAGAAATTAAAAATGCAAATAGGGCAAAGCCAGGCTTACCATTGCTATGCATAGAAGGACTAATGGAATTAGTAAGATAATATGAATGTAAAGAAATATCGGCATTAATGTCTATATCAGTGAAATGAAAAGCTGTGTTGATTTCTAATAAGTGTGTTTTATGGTATTTAGCAGAAGCAATAATCTTTTACCAGGAAATTAGAAGCATATTTTGTTATCAGTCAAACTCAAAATGTTGCTTAAAAGATCTGATGTTGTGATCATTGGGTTTTCTTGGTTCTTGCTGTTATAAGTTACACTGAAAAAGCATTTCAGACAATAAGGAAACATGAACAAAATCATTACTTGATTCATGCTAACTTCTGACATCTGAACAATTGTTCATTCTACAGTGTTTACTAAAACTATGGAAACCATCAATTTGAGGATTTGAATGGAATTTTGTGATATTTCAAATACTGCTTTCTTCAGAATTTTTACAAGTATCATTCAATCCTGACTGAACAGTTGGCTTATATTGACATCTCTCTCTTCTCTTCTTGACTTACTGACACTTTTGTTATTTAAAAAGCTCATTAACCAGGCGAGGTAACTCATGCTCATCACCCTACCTGCTCTGGAGGCTGAGATCTGAGGTTCAAAGCCAGCCCCCGCACCAAAGACCATGAGACCCTTATCTCCAATTAAACTCTAGAAAATGGAAAGTGGCACTGTGGCTCAAAGGATAGGGAGGTAGCCTTGAGCTGAAGAGCTCAGGGACAGCACCCAGGCCCAGAGTTCAAGCTCTATGACGGACAAAAAACAAACAAACAAAAAACCAAAACTTGTTCCTTGTTATAGTGATTACTTAACTATGTAGTTTAAAATATATTACAGGGCAATACGACACTACCTATATGTGCACACACAACACACACACACACACACACGCATACAGACATACACACACATGCTTTCTTCTAATTGAATGCATCTCAATAAGATCCCTTTCTTTTCTCCCTAAAAATGTTTCTGTTAAAAATACCAACTTTTTCTTTTATTTCTAGTTCCATAAATATAAATTATAAATTAATGAGGTCTTGAAAAAATTCCTAGATAATAAATGTTTTCACAATTTCTCCAGAAGTATATGAGATCATGCATATAATACTTTGCCTAATACAGCCATTTCACATGTAGTACTTAAGACAATACATTGTATACAATAAATATGTGTAGTTGTCAATAAATCCAAACTAGTAAAAGAAAATTAAGCTCTTGGCTTTTCTCCTTTACTAGGAGGGAATTAGGAGTCTGTATATGTATGTGTATATATATATATGTACACTCATATATATATTCCTTTTCTTGTTTAGTCGCTAAGCTTATTACTCTTTATGAAGGAGCCTCCAAGTTTGTTTTGCAAATCTCATTTGTTCTGATTTCTTTTTTCTTAATTTTTAATTTAATTTTATTGTCAAAGTGATGTGCAGAGGGTTTACAGTTACCTAGATAAGGTAATGTGTACATTTTTTATGGAACATTTTACCCCTTGCCTTATTTTTCTGCCAGTTTCCCTCTCCTCCATCTTCCTCCTTCACCCAAGTTTTTTTCATATATTTTATTGTAATTAATAGAAGGGTTACATTATATTCACAAGACAGAGGTCACATTACTTCACATACATTGATATACTTTCTCATGTCTTGGTCCCCATTTCCCTTCCACCACCCCAGCCCCTCAGCTTGTTTTCCCCCCTTCCCTATCTGATTTCAAAGAATCAAATACGCATATGTACAATATATAAGATAACAAGGTGAAATATTGTAACAATATGAAATAACCAAGGGACAGCAAAAGATATGAGAGATAACATAGTACATTAAGAACCACAATCACTCATTATATGGCTTTTGTTTCTATATCCTGGAGGGCCTTTCAATTAGCATATGGCCTTATGTATCTAGGTTTTGTTCTATTGTAAATTTCTGCTAGGAGAGCCCAAGGCTTCTACTGATTATGACAAATGAGGGAAACCATTGAGCCTAAGTTCCTTTGAGTCTGGCTTAATTCACTTAATATGATTTTTTTCTAAATCTTTCCATTTCCTTACAAATCCTCCCTTAAGTTTTTTTTTTTTTTTTTTTTTTTTTTTTTTGCCAGTCGTGGGCTTGAGCTCAGGGCCTGAGCACTGTCCTTGGACTTTCTCAAGGTTAGAACTCTACCACTTGAGCCTCAGCACCATTTCTGGCTTTTTTCTCTGTATGTGGTACCAAAGAATTGAACCCGGGTCTTTGTGCATGCTAGGCAAGCACTCTACCACTAGGCAAAACTCCCGGCCCAAATCCTCCCTTAAGTTTTAAAGTTCATTTCCAACACAGTGTCTTGTGAGTGTCTCAGCTGCATTGATTCACCCTTTGTCCTTTGTCTCACTGGTTTGTTGTTTGCCTTCGTCTCTTGAATCAAATAACCATATATACAAGACACGGGGTACCAAAATAAAAAGAGGGAAAAAATGAAGAAGAAAAAGGAAATAGCTTCACATAGTGCATTAAAAACAACAAAACAAAACTTCTTGTTCTGTTTTCCAAACACTTCGTTTTTCTTATAAAAAGAAGTATCTGTATATTAGACATACCTGAGGAAAAAAGACATAAGCTTACAAAACAATAGTAGTAATGTCATGAAAGAAATAAAGCCAGGTAAGTGGACAGGGACATATGGAATGCAATTGCAAGGAAGATATCCAGCAAGGATTCCCTAAGCTGGTTGCTCCTGAGAAGCCTCTGGGAGGAGTGAATTTTGAGGGAAGAGAAACTCAGTAAAAACAGTGCATGCAAAACCCCAGACAAAGCCAGGCTTGGCAGGTTAAAAAAAAAACTGATCAAGAAGCTCTTGAACAAGAGGAGTTTAGATCTGGTCCTAACCCAAAGGGGAAACCACTGGAGGGTATCAAGATCATTCTCTGATTTGACTTAATTTCCGATTTGACATATGCATTCAATGGTCATCCTGTCCTTTATGTGAAATTGTCTGATGGTAGATGACCTTTAAAATATCACGGTTAGAAAACACACTCAGCAACCAGAAAATTTTATGGGTGGATTCGACGTGGAGTATGAGTATTCCACCTGGAGTATGGAATCGTCAAAGGTAACTCCACAATTTGGCTAGTCAGTATTAGATGCTGTGTGTCTTTCGTTCGAGCTGGGAAAAGTTACAGAGTGGAAGAAGGGGTTGTGGGTTGTTGGGGTTGTAGGTTGTTGAGTTAGTGGTACGAATGAGGGAGACAACTAGATATACTGAAAAGAATGAGTTTCAGACGAAGGCAAATTTGAGAAGGATTAGCTTGCTGAAATGTAAAGTGTGAGCATATCACATTAAGAGAGAGGCTCGTATTTATCAAAGAGCCTCAGGGTAGGACTTGAGGAGGCATTAACATCTAGTTTTTGGAAGGGAAAGATAAATCTGATCAAAACAATTCAAGGTATTAAACAGTCACACTAGTGGAAAAATTAAAATCAATATTTACTTTGAAGACGGAGATATACTGAAAACAATTTTAATTTCTAAAGAAAACCCCACCATAATGAAAAGCAAGTTTCATGCTACTATGGGACCAGAGAATGAGATCTAGCTCCATGAAAGGTTCTTGTGGTCATCGTCTCTGAGGATCTTTATTATCACACCCATTAGCTGCCATTCATTGGTGAATTACTCATTGCGTTACATATTTTCATTCTGCAGGTTTCTGTTATATCTTATCTCATTTTATTTTATTGCCACTCCCAGGGCTTGAACTCAGGGCTTGAACACTGTCCTTGGCCTTTCCTCAAGGCTAGAACTCTACCACTTGAGCCACAGCACCACGTCCAGCTTTTTCTATGTATGTGGTACAAAGGAATCAAACCAAGGTCTTTGTACATGCTAAGCAAGTACTCTACCAGTAGGTCAAACTCCCATGCCCCATTTTATTTTTATACCAACACTGAATAACCATGAGAAGTTACTAACAGGCATTTTTTTTGGCCTGTCTTGGAGCTTGAACTCAGGGCTTGAGCACCATCCTTAGGCATTCTCAAGGCTAGAGCTCTACCACTTGAGCCACAGCACCACTTCTGGCTTTTTTTCTGTGTATGTGGTACTGAGGAATCGAACTCGGGTCTTCATGCATGCGAGGCAAGCATTCTATTACTAGGCCAACCCCCCCAGCTCCTAACAGACATTTTGTTGATGAATAATTGAGGTTCAGTGGTCAAAATTTTCTCTAAAATCACTTCCCTGATTAATGGGGGAAGAGAAGCTAAAGTTCTCCTATATACTACTTCTGTTTGCCTTGCATAATACTGATTCAAGTATCTTCAATTGACATGCTTTTCCTTACAGAGGGCATTTTATACAGTAAATCATATACACATAGATGCTTTTCCTTACAAAGGACATTTTATACATCATACATACATAGAACAAGCATGCCAAAGAAATATCTTCATTTTTCATCCATCCATGAGTTTGTCAAGTCACCTATGAACTCAGTAGTTAGTTCCTGAGCAACCCTTAGGTATAGTAGATACCATAATACTTGACTGCATGAAGATAAAGAGGGAATAGTGTTTGTCCTCAAGGAGTTCGCATCTAAAGTTTCACAGTAGTAGTGGTCATGTAGTGATTGAAAATCATAGTTCTGCTTTGCTTTCTGGGATTCTCTACACTGAGAAATATGTTCAGATTTCATCATGAGTTTTAATTTCCTCACAATAGGAAGCTTTAGCTGGTGCGAAATGGAAGTGTTAACTTTATATTGGATTCAAGTGATATTAATATAGGTTAATAAGATGCTGGGAAACCTTAGACAACATGAATTCAACACTTCATGTTGTATCTAGGAAACAAAAACCCAGAAAAGTGAAATATGATTGGATCAAGCTAACTCATGTTAATAACCTTGAGAGCTAATGTATTGGAGCACTTCTGAGTTTAAGCCAAGGTTAAACTGGCCAGGTATTTCTAAGAGGTTTATTCTGGAAACTCCAAGAGCACCTTGTCAACAAATTCATGTTACCAATCTAGGTGATTCTGTTGGTAGGAAGGTGATAGCATAATGTAAATTCTGAAACAGGAGAAAGAACTTACATCTCATGGCAGAATCAGATAGTCCTTGTTCTCTACTTGTTTATGCCTGAGAAATCAGTGTACTAGATTCTCCAGAAAATGTTGGATATTTTTCAGTGTTTAGTTTGAGTATTACATCCTTCCCTAATACTAGTATATGTTTTATTAAGCACTCCTGAAAACTGATTACCAAGGGAAAGCTACCAGCAATGTACTCTGTGGTTTCTAATGTAATGGTACTCTCAGAGTCGTCATTGAACAATCAAGTTCTGCTTCTTACTCATGTCTGGTATGGGTCTGGTCTACTTTGCATGATGATACTTTGCAAGTTTGTGGTTCAGCATTTAGATGACATTGAACTCACTTCAGCTGAGCAGGCAGAGCTAGAGACTGAGATATTGGTAACTAAATATTTCCACACAGAAATATTACTCATCACTTTTGTTCACATTGAACTGGCCTGGCTGTCATACAGCCACAAGAAGAACTTGCTGGAAACAACAAATAATGAAGAAATGGATCTCTTATTAAAAGAATAATTGATCAAATTAGCTTTCTAACCTTACTAAGGGAAAACAATGATTAAAAACATAAAATGAAAATCAAAGCAAATTAGTCAAACTAAGGTTATTTCAGTTCTTACTCTGGGTCATGGACTGTATAATGGGCTTTTCCATTGTTATTGAAAGAAACTCAGAAACACTTTAAAAGGTTATTTTTTTTTACCAGTTTTTGAATAAATAAACGGAGGTTCTATGATTTCCTCAAGTTGTGACAACTAGGTCAATAAGAGGGGTTTTTTTTGTTTGTTTGTTTGTTTGGTCAGTCATGGGGCTTGAACTCTGGGCCTGAGTGCTGTCCCTGAGCTCTTCATCTCTAGGCTACAGCGCCACTTCTGGTTTTCTGGTGGTTAATTGGAGATAAATGTCTACAGACTTTTGTACCTGGGGTGGCTTTGAACTTTGTTCCTCAGATCCTAGCCTACTGAGTAGCTAGGATTACAGGTCTGAGCCACTGGTGCCTGGCTAATAAGAGGAGATTTTTTTAAGCCTAAAAGAAAACCAAAACAAACCAGTAACAAAATGAAACTACATACAACCTACAGAAAATAAAAAGAGGCCTATAAGCCCTAAAGAAAAGAAAGATGATCAGTAACTAAACCAAATCAGACTATACTCTCCCAATAATTCATGTAACAGTATTCAAAATATTTAAACCTGTTAACAAATAACAGATAAGATCACTTGCATTTATGCCTAAGAGAGTTTCTCTTTAACCTTCTCCAATGACCAGGAATGCCAGAGCATCTCAATTCTCATACGTTTCATAACATTGATTACTGTTCTTTCTTTTTCTATACTCCTGTCTTGCCTTTACAAATGTCTACCATTTTTACCTTAAACTATTATTAGTAACATGTAGAGAGTTAAGAGTCTCATCTGCTTTTATCCTGTGTTCCCATCAATAATGAATAAAGTTCTTGGCACAGAGAGTGCTTCATCAATTTATTTTTAAGGGACTGTCACTGTAGCTTTAAAGGGAGAAGAGAGCATTGTAAGGATATTGAAATGACTGATATGACACATTTGGGGGTTTTCTGTTTTGGCATTATACACTATGTTTCTCGGCATGCTACTTATTGTTTGCTAATCATGGAATGATAAAGAAGGAGATTTGGAGTTGGGGTAAATTTTACTGTGGTAATATTCTTCTTGATTCATGTAGTACTTAGTTTTCAGTGTGGTGGATGTTAGAGCATCCAGGTTGGGCTAATATTTGCATTGAGTGTCAGGCTTGTTAGACAGACCAGCAGTTCATACTGTCATTCTTCAAGTTAGATTTAGCAGAGTAAAAATTTAGATACTGACAAAAAATATCACAAAACCTAAAGGCTCAGAATGTCTTCAAGAAAGGGCAACTAGGAATGATAATTAATTTCCTGGAAGGTCCTGTACCTTGAAGTGTAAGAATGATGCAGTGCCCTGAAAATTTTGACAGGTGGCTGTCCTACAGAGGGCTCCAAAGAATTCCTAACAAATGTTTAATCAATCATGCTTCTCAGAACAGGGCTTGCTTTGGGGGCTTGCATTCATAGGAGGTAATATTGCCTTCGAATATTATTTTCTATTTTTAGTGGATGCAGATAATAAAAAATAATGCAGCTATTAAATATATGCAAGAGAAAGTACCAGAGTAAGTGAAGGGAAATTACCATAATTGGGATTATCGGAATTGTTCCTATCTCCATTCACTGGATCCAGAGATATGCGTCATTGTTTTTTCTTTTCCTGTTTTTATTTTTTATATTCCTTTCCTTCCAAAATTGGACAGTTCGTTTCCAGCATAGTGTCAAATGAATATACTGTTTCATTAGTTCATCCTTTGTCCATTTTTTTTCTTTCTTGTTGTGGAACTTAAACTCTGAGCCTGGGTATTGTCCCTGAGCTCTTCTGCTCAAGGCTACCGTCCTATCCCTTGAGCCACAGTGCCTGGTTTGCTGGTGGTTAATTGGAGATAAGAGTCTCATGGATTTTAGTGTTGGGGTGGCTTTGAATCTCAGCCTCCTAAGTTGCTAGGATTATAGCCATGAGCCACATGCCTGGCTTTCAATGTTGTTTTGATTTGCATTTCTTTTATGACCATAGATATTGAACCTTTGTTCATGTATCTGTTGGCCATTCTTATCTCCTCTTCAAAGGAGTCTTTAAGTCTTTAGTCCACTTGTTACTGAAATGATTGTTTCTTTGGGGATTTGTTTTTGAGGTATTTAATTTGGTGGGCTCTAAGTATATTTTAGACACTCCTTTCTGTACAGAATGTGGCCATCCTCTCCCCTTAACTTACTAACTCCCTGCATTGACATGATTTTACTCAGTGCTAAATAGGAGATTTCATCTTAATCTTGACCCCATGAGTATATTTGATATTGAAAAAATAGTCAGATTGACTTGAGTGTCATATTTTCTTATCTTAAAGAATAAATGATTGACCAAAACACATTACAGAGTTATCACAGGTAAAAATGTAAGGAATGTATACAAGAACTTAGTGACTGGTTTTGCAAAAACAGTAACTTGTTACATGGACCCACAAAATGAGAAATTGATCAGAATAAGAACATGGTACAGTTGTTTCTACTTTGCACTCTCCTCTGCAGTGCCTTTGGATTAAAAAAACAAAAAGTCAAATGGATAAACAACTTATGACAAGAGTTTATTCTGTTCTGCATAGCAATGTCCTTGGCCAATCTTTTTGTGAGTGTATTGGTAGTAGGACTTGAACTCCAGGCCTGAGGGCCTTTTCTTTTTCTTAACTTTACTCTTCAAGGCTGACCCTCTACCATTGGTGCCTTAGCTCCCCTTCTGTACTGTTTTGATTAACTGGAGATAAGAGACTCATCAATGTGCTTTCCCTGGGTGACTTCAAACTGTCTTGGCCACTTGATTAACTAGGATTGCACATGTGAGCCACTGCCATTCTGCTTCTCCTGCCGATCCTGAAACAAGTATCAAACAGACAATGGAGTGACTGTGACTGAATACACATGCTTTCTGCCCCATTTCTGCCTTCCCCATTTCATGTGAGAGCTCGAAGGTGAGACTGAAAGATGGAGAGAAGAAGGTGAGAAAGACCGAGAGTGTTGGGACAGTAAGACCTGAGTAGAAAGTGCTGTGGCCTTACATGTTTAGAGTTTATCAGGAATAAAATCTGTGTCTGGACTGGAGGTAGCCCAAGACAATAATGTTTCAGACTGCTATATATGGGATGTCACTTAAGACACAGTCTTGGAAAATTGTGTTGCTATTTTCTATCAAGATAGAAGGATCTGTGTTCTTTGTACCCTCTGGAGGAGTAAAAAAGTACGAAAAGATTTTTCCTTAGTATGACACCATTTTTAACTGCTCTTGAGAATAGAGAGCTGAGATAGAAGGGAATCATTTTTCCCCAGTAAGCTTGTATCACCGAGTAGCATGACCCCACCCCCTATTCTCTGAGAGGTTCAGAATGAGGAAAACCAACAGTGAAGCAACAGCAACGTGGGTAAAATGATCATGAATGAATACAGAGATAGCTGCCAAGGAGAGGCCGCCTTCAGAAGTTAATGACGAGACCCTGGGAATTCAGTTTCTGATGTCTGCATAGATTTTAGAGTTCTCAAAATAAAATCTCCTAGCAACTGCCTGAAGAAGTTGGACTGGTCAAATGATGTTTAACTTTACAAGGAAATGTTGGCCAGTATTGTGTAAAATTTTCATTCATCATAGTTAGTATCATTTTTCCTGGAAGACAACTGGAGCAGCTTTAGCATGAATTCTTTTCAGAAGCCCTGAGCAAAGCTCCAATCTAGATCAAGATTTCTGGACCTTAGTACTATTGACATTTGGGATCCATAATTGTTTGCTGTCGAGGCTGCCTTGTCCATTGTAAGCTATTTCACAACATTCATCTACTTAATAGATGGAATAACTGGAACTAATAATAATATAGTAATATTAATAATATGATAATAATTATTTCCAGATAGCATTATATATGGTTCAAGGAACAAAATCCTCCTGGTTAATAACTACTGCTCTACATGTTGCCTCTTATTCTTCAAAGAGAGTTTGGGCTTAAGAAAAAAGCCACCCATTTGTAACAGTTTCCAGGCCACTATGAGCTAAGAGATATTTTCAAAGGAAAAAGGAAATGTCGAATACCAAGGAAACCATAATATAACTAATTAGAAAAACAATGTGAAAAGTGTTAAAACAGCATGAAAAAGCATCCCTACAGATTCACAGAGCCTAGGAGTGATTGATTCTGCCTTTGGGAACAGCCAGGCAAAGAAGTGTTTAGCAGAGAATATGAAATTCGCTTTGGTCCAAGAAGGGTTACTGAGTAAGGAAGATAAAGTCATCACAGGCTAGAAGGGAAAAAATATGACAAGTTGTAGAGCTGTGCAGATCATTGGCAGAAGTAGGAATAGTGCCTGGATAAAGAAGGGAGTGGTGTGTAATTAAAGAGAAATGAGGAGCATATTATTTGCAGTATTTAATGCTTCCTCATACATATTCTGAAGTTTGCTGCAAGTTCTACTTCTACAATTTTCCCTATCTTCCTAGCATGTGAATAAAAATATGACAATTAGAAGGGATCTTTAAGTCTATTTTATAAAATCAGGCAGGTTCCTAAGAAACAGCTCAACATAAGAAGGGGATTTTCTCTTTGAATTTCTGCCTGAGAGCAGAAAGAATTTTTTTTCTAGTTTCCTATTCTTTTCTTGATCCCCTGAGAAATTTAAAATCCTCTTGAGCAAATGTTTGCTAGGCCTTGGAAGAAAGTAATCTTAATTGGCTCTTTGCGAGCTGTATTTGTAAGAATGGGCAGGAATATTCCACATCCATTAAAATCGGATGATATTTTTCAATTTGGGTAATTAAATGAATGATAGTAGGTGTGTGAAGATTTTTCTTTCATTCGTTCTTGTTATAAGCAATCAAGTTGGAAATTCTTCCAATGTAGGAATTTTTTTTAATTAGAAAATTGTCAGTCTGGCTGTGGACAAAGCTTCGTTTTAATTAGAAAACTAGATGTTGACTCTTATAAATGAGGGCAATAGGTATTATAGCTGCTGTACCAACTTCTGCAACCCAATGATTGCAGTCCTTGCATTTTGTCTGTAAATAAGACAGTGTGAACACAGTAAATATATAATATGTTGCACACTATGGAGTACAAAGGGAAAAAAGACAGGGACACTGCTGTTGTGATAACACCACTATATATGACATAATTGGGTACGTTTTCTAACAAAAACATTTCAGAATGCATCCAGTTTTATCTAGTTTCAAAAAAGTAGTTTGAGTCATGGTTAAGATCACAGACCTAAAATGAGCCTAGATTCAATCCCAGCTTCTCCAGTCATTAACATGCGATCTGGGACTTGTTAATTTAAATTTGCCAAGCCTCAATGCTCACATTTACAATGTGAGCATTTTAAGACAATCTGTCTCTTGGGAGTGTGGTCAGAATAAATTGGATATAACACCTATGGAGTGTTTAAATGAGCAATTTCTTATTGTAGACCTTTATTAGTACTTGGGGCAAGATCTGAAATTGGAGGTAGCATTTGGTTAGATTCATGATAACATGCTGTTTTCTTCAAAATTCATCTTCTTCTGCTCAGGATAGTCATAAGAGGCAAATGAATCCATCAAGGCCCCTGGCAACTTTTATCTCTCATTCCTGCCATGGATATGGTATTGTGTGGTTTCTATTTGGCATTTTCCACCAAGATAGTCTTCTTTCTATAAGTCAGCAAAACCAAGTGAAAATTCTGTTTGCTGCCAGGTTTGTCTACTCTGATTATGCACTCTGGAACTTGGAAGATGACCCCAGGATGGATTTAGGAACTTTGAGCACACACTATGAGCTTGACCTTAGTTGAAAGACCTTATTTGAAACCCTATCGATCATTTGACCTTCTTAGGCAACTACTGACAAGAAGACCATGAAGACATGTTTATCCTCCTAGATTCAGCTCAGAACCAGTGAACAACAGTCCCTCAAATGTCTAATTATTTCCTTTGTGTGAATGCACAGTTATTCTTAGAGAGAGCTGTGGACTCCTGTGTGGAAGACTAGAATAAAGACTACTATATGTTTTCGGTTGTGTACTGGGCTATCTTTTCCAAACATTCACACTTCCCTGTTGCTCATGGTGATTTTGGTTGGTAAACTGGGGCCATAATTGCGCAAAATTCAAATTGGACTCCCACTTGACCTGTAATTTTTGGCTTATACAGTTCAGGTAAGAATTTGATAACCTTCCAATTTATTTTCCTTCTAGAAACACAGCACTTAACTAGCTGATACTATGTAGGTCTGTGGGATTCTCAGGATAATGACTTTTACTTGGATTCTGCTTTCCATTACACATCATCCTTGCCTTTGGCAGTTGAGTAATTTCATCTCTGCCACACCAGTATACACTCCTGACTCCTTCTGTTGCACGGAGGTTCTTTAATCAGTGGAGTGGCCGTAGTTCTTATGGTAGGCATGCCCTACAAGAGTGATGGTGGAGCCCTTCAAAGATGCTATAGAGCCCCGGAGAGGCTCCTGGCTTTACATCTTCACCAAAGGAGGGCAAAGTTTGGATTCAAGAATAACAACAAAAATTACTTCTTGAAATATTAATGAAAGCTTATCTTCTTGCGTATCTTACAAGACAAACCCACTCTAACATTCCAGTTTATTTAAATTTTTGAAATTCTACCTCTGCATTTGAAATGAGAGTAAGTTGAGCATTTCCAATTTACACATGGTAAGCTATCTATGGTTTCCTGTTTTGGCTTAGCAATCAAGTTACTATATCTCTTCCTATTCTTCAAGCTACAATATTAAATGCATAATCTCTGATGATTCCCTATCTAAATTCATCATTGACAAACTTTATGCCCTTTCCCACAGGATTCTTCCTCTTTGCAGGCATACTTTCCAATTATATAACTTAGAAAACTGAAGCCATTCTTTGGAGTGTATATAAGTTCTATTCTGTGGGGTCACATGTTAGGTTCCTGATTTTTCTGAGTTGAAAAAGCAGGTTGTAGATAAACAGCCCACAGATAAAATTTTCAACTGTTAGTGTAGGCAATTAAGACTAACAAATTTGGGTAACTACAAAATTCAATTACAGTAAAACAATACATAGTTAGAAGGCAAGACCAGATATAACACTGGAATACTGTTTGTTGAGCTCTGATCTTTCTCTTTCTCTACTCTCACTCTCTTGGTTAATGGCTGTCCATGAGACCAGAGTAGTTGAAACCATGAACCTTCTTTTTTTTGCTGTATCTGAAGGTCCTCTGTAGAGAATTACTTTTCACAGCTGTACATTGGGTTGAATATTTGGATAAGAATCATACTCAGGCTTCAAATGTTTCTCCATAAGTGTTGATATCTTTTTACAAAACTTTAAATAATTCCAATCTTCAAAATGCTAATAGGAACCTCTCAACTCCTTCTGATCCCTTGGAAGCTGTGTGCAAATACGAGACGTTCATGCTCTGTTAGAGCTGTGAAAATGCATCAAATGTACTAGTGAGTCACTGCTCTGGGAATTCAACCCCAGGAGCCTCAGAAGTTAGAAAACAGAGCAAGGCTTATGCTCGAAAATAAAGTTCTGTGACTGCAGCCTTCACTTTTAATTATAATGCCCTAAAAGCTATAATTCTATCTTGCTATCTCACCAGGTGTTTAGAAAATAGGAATGCTGCATCTTGGTTTGAAAGAGCGTGTCACCATCAAAACAGAACATGTCTCTACCTCCTGTGGAACCACCTAATAATTCAAAGGTGTATTTCATCTGTTTTCTAGACTGTCATTGCCATTGGAAAATTTGAAGAAATTACATTCTTGCCTTGCTGGTAATGAAGGGATGGGGATCCTTGGAGAGATGACAGCTTTAAAAGTACACACTACCATTCTGCCTTGAAAACAAAACAAGCCCAAGAGTGTTTTCTGGGACTTTACAAAGAAGC
Source organism: Megascapheus bottae (assembly GCF_031878675.1). Classification (NCBI taxonomy): domain Eukaryota; kingdom Metazoa; phylum Chordata; class Mammalia; order Rodentia; family Geomyidae; genus Megascapheus; species Megascapheus bottae. The sequence goes on from NC_143517.1 coordinate 57,349,522, forward strand.
CTTTAAAGATTTAGAGTTAAAATAAAACATCTCTTACAGAAATGGAGATGTGGGACTCATAACCAGCGCTTGCCTCATCTGTCTTGTCTCACAGGGAGAACTGTTTGGTGGGAAGGTCACATAAAATCCCACTGGAATCAACTTCTTGATTTGTCCAAATTGTTTGGTTATAATAGGATTCGGGGACAATTATTGGGTGGCTAGAAATCACATTTGAAAACTCTTATGGCCAGAAAGGAAATAGAACTTATCGAGCCTCTCTGTAGTTAAATCAGCAAGAAAAGGACCCTGGACCCAATCCATTCTGCAGACTGACACACACAACCTGGTCTGGCTCCAGCTTAGAAATTAAAAGATCTTGAGCACATGTCAGCTCTTCCAGTTTCTAGTAATTTATTTAAACTCTCTGGACCTTCGTTTTCTCATTGGATCTGATCGCTATGTTCAAATACAATAATGATGGCTAAGTCAAATCACACATCCTGCTAAGATACATGATAAATTCACACATGGACTACTGGAGTGACAGCATGCACAGTAGTTCCAAGACACTTTCCCGTCTTTTAGCTTGTTGATGAGAGAGGAAAGATGCTATTGTATTAAATAAAATTCTCAATTCGGAAGTTAAGATTCTGGTTGGAAGTGACATGAGGAAGATGGAAAGGTAATTTTTGACAACTGGGATGATTCTTTTTTTAATTTAAATTTTTGGCTGGTCCTAGGGCTTGAATTCAGGTCCCGAGCACTGTCCCTGAGCCTCTGTGTTCAAGGCTACTGCTTTACCAATTGAGCCACATTGCTCCTTCCAGCTTTTCCTGAGTAACTTATTGGAGACAAGAATCATATAGACTTTTCTATCTGGGCTTGCTTTGAACCAGTGAGTCTCAGCTCTCAGCCACCTGAGTAAGTAGCATTTCAGGTGTGATCCACAGACACTGGGTGGCAATCAGAATAAGATTTTCATTACATACAAGTGTATTTAAAAATATTTATGATGAGATTTTCTATTTGCAACGCTGTTACTTCTGAGAATATAGATGTTAATAATCTAGAGTGTCTTTGGCACAGCATAATATGTTGTTCATCATGAGGTATAGATGCTGCCCAAGTAATTATACAAACAATAATGCAAAACTATAATAAGTACTCTTGAAAAAAATCCAGAGTATTATCAGGATATATAATAGAGGAAATCTATTTTCTACTTATATAATTTTCTACTTACAAATTGTGTGTGTGTGTGTGTGTGTGTGTGTGTGTGTGTGTGTGTGTGTGTGTGTGTGTGATGGGGCTTGAACTTGGCCTGGGCATTGTTCAGCTCAAGGTTACCATCCTACCCTTGAACCAAGCCCCACTTTTCCTTTTCTAGGGGTTAATTGGAGATAAGAGTCTCAGGTCCTTTTGTTCCCTGGCTGGCTTTGAACCTTGGTCCTCAGATCACAGCCTCCTGAGTAGCTAGGATTATGGGCATGAGCCACCGTGCCCAGCCACAAAATTTTTCTACTTCCATAAGTTTCTATATCTTCAAAAGAAATCTATTCTCAATAGAAATATGACATTTGTGGCTGGACATATGGCCTAAGTGGTAAGTGTAAAGCCCTGAATTCAAATCCCAGTTTTACTAAAAGAAAAAAAAAGAAATGACATCAGGAGCTTGCGGCTCACACACATAATCATAGCTCTTCAGGAGGCTGAGATCCAGTAGATCTGAATTTAAAGCCAGTATGGGCAGACAAGTCTGAGGGACTAGCTCCAAAATAACCATCAAAAAGCTAAGCTAAAGTCATGGATTATGCCTTGAGGTGGAACCTCTGCTACTATTATAAGAAAACAAAATAATAAATCCATAACTAGATATAGAAACAGAACAGAAATTTGATTATGTTTTCAGAATTTACTCCTAAAATCATGCTGTTCTCTCCCTAGTTGAGATAGTACAGTCCTATCAATAACTCTGTATAACTCCGTATAACTGAACTTTAATAAATTTTGGTGATATAATATTTGTTTATGTACTATTTGTAGTGAGGGAAATGGATATGTGACTAAAAGTTGTCCATCTTCATAAGAATGTAGTGAGAAAAGGAACATGTTTTATTTTAACCAGGTCTTACTCTCACAGTGGGATTTATCTCAGCACCAGAAACTCCCATGTTTGTACTTCCAACTCCTAACCCAAGGAAGAAGGTTCAATACAATCACCCCTTTGTCAACACCCTGTGACACATTCAACTCTGTTTCTAAATAGGGCATCAGATCTCTCATTTGGGCACTGAGCATGCTTCAACCTTGTTCTAAAGTTGCCAAACTAAATATCCTATGCCTGATTTAGAACACTATTCTTTTAGGGCTTTGTCAGCCAAGAAGAGGTTAGGCTAGGATTGAAGGAACAAAGAAAATACATTCCTGGGCTTGACCTAGGTCAATCTTTTTAAATACAGCATGGCCTTCTCACACAGGTTTTGTAGTAAAAGAAAATGAATTATAATGCCTAACAGTTGGACAAAACCTAGATGCTTCTATCAATTTTGACAAGTGATAGAAAACGTGGCCCAGATTTGCTTAAACTCAATCTGAATCAAATGTTATCCTTTTGAAGAGCTGGAGGTTCTGTTTTATAATATATAGCCCAGAATATGAAACTGTACCTCAATTGTGGAGCCTCTGGGTTCAATCCCCACTTAGGGAAAAAAATAATATATAACTTTAGGTTATATATGCATAATCTAACTTCTGTTCATCTCTTATCCATATTGAAAATTGCAGAAATATCTAAAGATTGACATAACATGCATGTTGTCTTCTAGAGGCGATTTAATTTCCATATTTCAGTAAATATAAATTCCCAAACTGTACTTCTAGCCTTTTTTGAGTAGAGATGACTTAAATAGTGTCAGACCTTATCTTTTTAAAACTTAGTGTTTCATGCCAGTCCAGGGGCTTGGACTTGGGGCTTGAGAACTGTCCCTGACCATTTTGTTTGTTTGTTTTGTTTAGTTTTTGTTTTTCCCTCAAGGCTGGTCCTCTACCACTTGAGCTAGAGCTCCATGTTTGGTACTTTGTTGGAGATTAGAGACTCACAGACTTCCCGGCCCATGCTCCCTTCAGTATGCTCCTCAGATCTCAGCCTGCTGAAGAACAAGGGTTGCAGGTGTGAGCCTTCCATGGCATTTTTACGAGATTTAGTATTGGGGGGAAAAGATGAGTAGATAGGGTTGCAGTGGGAGGCATTCCTTTTCTTTGGGCCAGGCTATGCAGTTCTTCAGGAGTCACATCCAAGTCTACTTTTCTTCACTAGCCGTGTGGTCATGTCCGTCCTCAGAACTGTGGCAGACATTGTGATTCTGAAGATGAGGAAGTTTTCTTACAAGTTCATATTCCAGAGCCCACTTTGATCATTGCAAATGGTTTTCTAAACCATTTCAAATCTGGGAGGCATTGCTAGAGACATCTTTCTGCCCCATACCAGTTATAGTGACTTCTGTTGTCTGCCAAGGACTCTTGAGTGATATACGTTTATTCTTCACTCTTAGATAACGTGTAAGGATCATCTAAGGATGTAGAGTGCTGGAACCAGCAGCACACACTCACACTCACACTCACACTCGAGGCTCAGCTCTTGTAGAGGCAGAACACCCTTGCTTGTCTTCCATTCTCATTTCTCTCCAAGTTTGAACAGAATTTTTATTCAACCTAATTTTCTCAGAACGTGTTATATGCTCACATTTGAATAAATCACTAGTGATACAGGACAGCACTCTCACTTGAACCATACATTCATTATTAGAGATAGGGCAAATTACATTTCATTTGGCAAAGCACTGAGGCCTGAGCATCCTTAACTGCTTTGTTAAAAGGTACATTAGAAGCCAGCAGACCACAGGGTACTAATAAGGCGTCTATGACTACTTATTTATTCTTTGCAAGTTGATAGAGTGCAATGCTGAATAAGTGCTAATGAGTATAAAGCACTCAAGTGTGACCCTTCAAGACAATAGGGTGTTCTGAAACCCTCTTCACTCATCAGCCAACACTTAATTCTCCATTTGACAACATTTTCTAAAAAGCTCCTCTATTACTCATCCTTGATTTGGACAAATCTTATCATTATTTGAGACTCTTTGTAATAATCTTGCCATCTTTAAATGTAAGTATTGTTGACTGATGAGCAATATCTATGCTCTAAGAACTGTGTACAGTCTTTATTAATTGCATCTATATTAATCCTTTACATAAACCATGCAGACAATGATTTAGGTTTTTTTTTCTCCAGAAATACACATCAGTGACAATGACAGATTTAGCTTGAGACACTTGAAATTTAAATATCTTACAATGTAAAATTGGCTAAAATAGATGTTGTTTGTGAACAATTTTCAAAACTAGAGTTTTAGAAAGATGTACTTTTTATTAACTGGAAAGACATAATTAAAATTTATGCATTAGTTTAGAAAAATAAAATGGAATTACAATTTATACAGAAAGTATACATCCTAGAAGGTAAAATAATGAAGTGTGATCTACTTTTATAAATATATATATATATATATGTTGTACACACATATGTATTTATGTTTAAGTATATGTATTTAAGCACAAATATAATATATTACTAAAATTTTTTACTATTTTGTTATAGAATATTGAAATGTTAGCATAGTTGAAATTAGATTTGCAATCCATTTAACATATCCAAAGAACAATTCACTTGCTTTTCCAAACAAAATTCAAGAGCATTATATGATATGAAATTATTCATTTCTGAAAAGGTGAAGTTCACATCCAATCAAACATTGCTTGCCTTGCAAATAAGCAAGAAAATACAACTTGTAAGAAGAAAAACAATTGATTCAAACTAATCCAGAAGTAGCACTGATGAACCAACTAATAGACAAGAAAGTGCTTTAACAGAAAAAGGAAAGATTGGGCATATTAAGTAGAGTGAGGCAAATAAAAAATATCAAATAAAAATATCTAGACTGGCCGGGAACTTGGCCTAGTGGTAGAGTGCTTGCCTAGCACGCACAAAGACCCGGGTTTGATTCCTTGGTACCACTTATATAGAAAAAGCCCTAAGTGGTGCTGAGGCTTAAGTGGTAGAGCTCTAGCCTTGAGAAAGTCCAAGGACAGTGCTCAGGCCCTGAGCTCAAGCGTAGGACTGGCAAAAAAAATGTCTAGGGACAAAATCATGGCACATTTTGGGAAATGACAAAAGTAAAAGTGAGAAAACTGTCAACCTTTACACCCACCATAGTTAGCAAGCTAAAGTGAATTACATTTTGTATGTATAAATATCCACAATTTTTAAAATTTATTTGGTTGTGTTAAAGTGTAGATATGATTAGTCTGCATTTTTGCATATTTTTATTCACTCCCCAAATACTCACTGCTTTAGTATCAATAGCTGAATTATTTCCTCTCTTCACAAATTCTCTAATCCCTGAATGTAATTAAATATAGAGAGAAGACTTTAAAGAGATGATTATTGGGCTAGGAGACATATTTCAGTGGTAAAGTACTTGAATGGTCTGCACAAAGACCTAGGTTTGATCCACATAATTTCCTGAAATGAAATGAATGACATTAAGCCGTTTTCTAGGTCTAAATCAAATCTGACCAATGTGCTTTGAAGTAAAGGAAATTTATGGCAGGAATGATGACTTCTGTCTGTAAATCTCAGCTACTTAGGCAAGATCTCAAGTTTAAAGCCCTCTTGGGCAAAGTTTGGAAGCTCCTGTCTCAAAAAACAAAACAAAACAATAAAAGGCTGGAGATTTAGCTCAGATGGGAGAGTGCCCATCCAGCAAGGCCGAGTCACTGGGTTCAATTGTTTATATTCAAAAACTAGTTACATAGCACATAAAGGGGGAACCATGTAAAGACACGTGGGGCAGATGGCCATCTGATGGTTAAGGAGAGAAATCTCGAGGACATCAACCCAGTAGTCTGTAATCCATCTTCTAGACTTGTGGGAATATAAATTTCTAAGGCTTAGGTCACTTAACAGGTGGGCATTTTCTTAGGTGACCCTCACTGATGGATACTCTTACCTTATTACAGAGGCCTCATTCTTAGTGCTAGTCTGGTTTTGTAACTGAGGGAGACTAACTCTGCACAACAAGCACAAAGTACCTCAGGTGGCCGTAGCTGTATCATCACAGATGATAGTAAAGAAGCTAGCAAGGCTGTTTGATGCGTTCCCCGTCTGTCTTTACCGTTCATCTCCATTCACCACCTCTCCTTAGTCATGTTAAATTCTTGGTATTTTCCAACCATAGCCTAAATATGTGATCTATTTTTTACAAAGCAGGTTTATTGAGCTATAAAACTCAGTACTGCACAGCTCAGTCATTTATAACCCAGTGTTTTGAGCATATTTAGAGCCCTACCAAAGCATCGAAACAATCCAATTTTTGAATATTTTGGCCCATCTAAAACAAAAGCTTTGTACATATTAGTAACCGTTCTAAATGTCCTCAAATCCAGCCTTCCCCAGCCCTTGACTGACTGCAGGCTCCTATTAATCTTGTGGTTTGTAGAGATATGCTTGTTCAAAACATTTCAAAACAAATCATATAATATATGGTGTTGTGACTAGAGTTCTACTTAGCATAAGGTTTTCAAGGCTCATCTTGTGGCTTGTATCAGTATTTTATTCATTTTGCTTTTATTCAGGTGACACTAGCACACCAAAATTAGCCATTTTGACATGTATAGTTCAGTAGTATTCAGTACATGTACAATGTTATATGGCATCACTTAAACACTTTTGTTGTTGTTGGTGGTGGTGGTCCTGGGGCTTGAAGTCAGGGCCTGAGCACTGTTCCTGAGCTCCTTTTTGCTCAGCTCTCTACCACTTTCAGCTACAGCCCCATTTCAGGTGTTTGAGTGATTGTAGATTAATCTCACCAGGAGTTTTCTGCCTTGGCTGGCTTCAAACTGCCATCCTTAGATCTCAGCCTCCCAAGTAGTTAGGATTGCAGGTGTGAGCCACCAGATCCTGGCTAATGCATCGCTTTTGTCTAGCTTCAAAATCATGTCCATCATTCCCTTCAAAAGAGATCCATGAGACACTCATTCCCCACCTTCTGAACAAAAGCAATTGCTAATTACCAGAAAGTTGATTTGATGTTTATATCTAAAAATATAACTACATCCTATAACATATGACCTTTTGTCAGGCTTCTTTCTTACTGAGCATTATGTTTTAGAAGTTCATCTGTATTGTTACATGTGAATTTCTTGACCAAATAAGAGTTCATTTTATGAGTATCTCATGCTTCCTTTATTCCATTTAAATATATATATATAATGTTGATTATATATTGATATCTATCTATATCTGTGTTGTTTCCTTCTTCCAGAAACATATATACATATGTATATATATATATATATATATACCAATTAAGAGCATTCTTGTACAAGGTATTCTTGAGTTGTTTGCATTTTGGGGATACAGACTTAGGATCTCATTTATTTGGTAATTTTTGAGACACTTCTGGGGAAGCACCACCCAACATTTTTTTCAAACTACGCCACCATCTGGATTATGGGTTGAAGTCACTCTGGACAAGAACCTCCCAATTGTTTCATCATTGTTTTATTTACTTTCTTAAGGATGTGGCTGAATTAATTATGTAATTTGTTTTTTTTTTTTTGCAGCTTGCACTTGTATTTGTGGCGATTGTGGCTACTGGAAGTTTCCTTTTTGATTTCAGCTTATTAGCTAGTTAAGTGGGATTTATTTCTACTCAGCACAGGCCACTTACTCATCAAAGAATGGGCTTGAGCTTTATTATCCAGTCCCATATTTGTTATTTACCATTGAATTCTTACATAACACGAAGGTTGCTATCACTGTTCAGGAAGCTGATGGCTTGGATCTGGAACCTGGAGGCTCCTTTGATGATTGCTTTCTGGAGAGCAAAGCCTTGGTTTGGGATACAATCTTCAAGGCTGCCAGAAATGACTAGGATTTGATTTTTTTTATTATACAGAGGAGTTACAGTTACATTCACCAGGTAATGGGTACATTATTTCTTGAACATTGATACCCATTCTCATGTTTTCCTTCCACTTTCCTCCCCACCCTCTCCCAATCACCTTGTTTTCCCCCTTCCCTTCCCTATTTCAAATAAGCAAGCAAATAAATGTATATACAATATTCCAGGTACCAAATGCAGATACAGTAACAACATGAGATAAATCATAAAGATATAAAAAGAAGGGAAATAACTTCATACAGTACATTAAGAACAACAATCACAAAGATAAACTTCTGTTTCCATATCTTGGAGTTCGTTTCACTTAGCTATATGACCATATGTACATAGCTTTTGAGCTACTGTGATCCTCTGCTAGGAGAATCTTAGATATATACTAATTATTACAAATGAGGGAAACCGTGGAGGTCCTTTGGGTGTGGCTTACTTCACTTAATATGATTTTTTTCTGAATCTTTGCATTTCCTTATAAATGGGGTGTTATCCTTCTTTCTGGTGGCAGCATAGAATTCGATTGTGTATAAATACCACATTTTCTTGATCCAATCATCTACTGAGGGGAAGCTGGGTTGGTTCCATATCTTTGCTATGGTAAATAATGCTGCAATGCACATCATTGTGCTAGTGGATTTAGTATGTCCTTGTTTCTGGACATGTGGGTAAATGCCCAGGAGTGGGATTGCTAGGTCATAGGGGAGCTCTATGTTTAGTCTTTTGAGAAATTGCCATACTGCTTTCCAGAGTGACTGAACAAGTTTATACTCACACCAACACTGTAGTAGTGATCCCTTCTGGCCACATAGGATGTGATTTTTGAATCTTATATTTTATCAGCTTTTTCTAGATTTGAGGATTTTCAGTTCTGGTTTGCAAGTGGATTTTAAGACCTTAGTGTCACTAATATTGCCCCTTGAGTTGATGGGTCTGATTGACTTACGGAATGCCTTTAAAGAAGATATTTCTACTAGGCTCTATTAGTGATACAAAGTGAGGCTCATTGTGGAATTTTCTCATATACAAAGCACTCCAATCAAACTCATAAATCCTTTCTTTCTTTTCCCCTTGTTCCCTTTAAAAAGGCTTTGAAGTAATTCATCTATCCACATCTTACTCTGATTTTTCCCTGGTCTCTGTAACTAGTGCATGTGTGTGGTCTTGAACTTTAAGGTTTAATATTGGACCATGAATGTCCTTCCTTGGCTGGATCTTTCCTTGGTTGTCTGGAGTAAATTTCAGTCTGTTCTGTCACTTTTCGATCAAAAACCCATCACTTTCCTTTGAATTGCTCTCCTCTAAGATCTTCAATTTTGTCTTGTTTTCGCTAGTACAGTGTTCCCCAATCAAATCATGTTGCACAGGCATAATCTTTATATCCTTATCCTTAGGAAATGCCTTTATCTTGTGTTGATTGTCCCCTTGTACACATCAGGTTAGAATAAGGACCTTTTCCTGCTGAGCAGCGGGAGGTTGATAGAAGTCATTGTTCTTGGCTTTCTCCTTCTAATGTGACATTTTTTTTCTCCCTCTAGCAAGCTAGGAAGAGGGACTGTCAGATACCTACTGCTGTCAGCCTGCCACACTCATAGGACTAGATGAGGAAAGGGAAGGCCTCCTCTACGATGTGAGTGAATGGGGCAGAGCTTTCATGTCATCGACTCAAGGAATGGTCCATGCATCAGGAAGGTTGCCTCTTGGAGAGTGAAACCATAGGCTCAGGGTGGAAGTTGGGAGGGATAAGATTCCCTCTTTGTTTGGCCATACTTTACAAGAATAAAATATTTAGGGCAGAGTTTCTTTAACATGGAGAAAAGTTAGGAGGTAAAAGAAGGAAAAATAACGTCATTTTACACACATATCACGGACTCTTGCTGCACTGCTGAAATTGAATCAATTTTTTTGGAATTAATGTATATCTATTAGGACTATTTTCAAGGATATGTTACTGTTTCATTTATTTTGTGGGTCCTGGGACTTGAACTCAGAGCTTGGGCATTGTCCTTGGGCTTTCTCAAGGCTAATGCTCTACAACTTGAGCCATAACCCCACTTCCATTTTTTTTCTGTGTATGTGGTACTAAGGAATGGAACCAGGGCTTCATGCATGCTAAACACTCTACCACTAGGCCACGCAACCAGCTCTGATTTTTTTTTTCTCTACAAATTTCACTGGTTACATTGTTCTAGAAGGAAATGTGTGGAGTACTGAGTTTCTTTCTCTATCATTCAGAAGCCTTTCTTCCTATCCACTGAGCTGTAACTTGGAGTTACAAAAGGAAAATTTTCAAAACTTTCTAGGATCCCAAAATGGATTGCATCATTTGAATTGGGGCATGAGTATCATTTCATGAGAGATTTCAAGGTAAAAACACCCATTAGCTCCATACTCTCTCTTGGCAGATATCTCGTTTCAGCCTCTGAATTTCCCTAACAAATGTGGATAGGTGACTTGCAAATGACAACACTTCTGACGTGCGCTTATTGCATTGCACAAATTTCTAGATCTTCTTGGCAAAATACTACCATTAATACTTTTTAACAGTGCAATATGATACCTTATCTTGAGTTTAAAAATTCAAACAAGGCTTAAGTTTTTTTTTTCGAATGAAATTCATCAATCGTATAGAATGAGAACTAGAACTCTATGTTTGTGCGAGTGAAGCATTGATGACAAAGACAAAGATGTCTCATGGGGCAACATACTGTACAGACCATCTAGGTGGATAGGAGACAAAGGCTATTGCTGAATGACAAGTATTACTTATGATGATTCCGAGAATTCATAACTGAATTTGTCAAAGATACATCCAACCTCCTGAACATCCAAGCTCAGCAACACAGTCCACTGCAGTGTCAGTCATTTTCTCTATTGATCGAGTGGCTGAAAGGATCCAAAGAGCAGTGTTGTTTTCCAGCATTGTGAAAGGAGATAAATCTGGCATCATTACTCAGGAAAGATTAACCTTCAACATTTGAAGTAAGGTTGATACTGAATGCATAACACTTTTGTATGACCAAAAAATAAGAAGATGTTAACTTTATCATAAATTGGAGACTGACTGAGATTGGAAATAACTGAAGGGGTTGGGTTGAGAGTAAATGGGGCAAGGATCAGGATGCACAGAGTAATGAGGTCATGCCGATATGAAAGAAGATAGAAACTTACATAACTTATATCTGATAGGGAAAGCAGGGGCATGGTTGTATGACTGACCTCAGATTTATTGCAAATCTTTACATTTACTGAGTGGGTCCATATGAACCATTTGAATTCAAATTCTCATTATTACTGGTGCATAGCAAACCTAGTAAGCTTTTTATGCCTGGCTTTCCTTACTGTTAACGATGGGTACCGATTGAGTCAGCTACGCTGTTAATGAAGTTATTTCTCATTACTCTCTCTACTTGAGGCAGAGTACTAGATAATATTTCCCAGCCTGCCTTGCATCTAGATGGGCCACTGAGTTCTAGCCAATGAAGTTTCAGAGAAATTGATGACTAGATGAGCATATGGTGCTCTGACATATTTTCCTTTATTCTATTTCCTTCTCCAGCATGATCTGGATGGCAGTTTCCAGGATGCCCTGAAAGCAGCTGATTGAAGGTGGTTGGGTCTTCATCAACCTTTAACATGAGTAAAATTACTTTCAGGGTCAAGTCATGTCACATTGTTATTTACTTCTTCATATCAGTGAGCCTATGCAAAATTATACATTGAGAATAATAACAGCATTTTTGTGATGGTGCTCTCTTAACAAGATGAGTCAAAATGTGTCGAATACTTGGAATGGTTCAAGCAGAACTTTAGGGATGCGTCAATGTATTGGTAATCCTCATGAGTCCGAGCAGGGATTTCTTACTGAGTATTATATTTGTGTGAGGTCCTTGGTCCAAGCTGGGTTTCTTCTAGTCAGAGGTAGAGAGGGGACTCCATTCTCTATAAGACAGTCACTGCATGGGCGAGTGGGTAAGGACTAAGTGAAAAACTCTGCAGTCCTAATTGCAGCAAATGTTTGTATTATTTGTATTTGAATCAAATATTCAGAGAAAATTTCCTCATTACCTTGTGGGAAGTCTTAATGGTGGAGACAACTGGTTAATTCTTGAGAGATTAGGGGAGCCAAAGTACTGATTTAGCGCTGACCTCATTAGAACAGGGACTTTGAAAGAAAGGATTAACTGCAGGATGAGATGCATCATTAAATATCAAATTGTTACCCAATTAGGTGTTCTTTGTATGAATGGTGTATTATTCCCAGATATCAGATACCAAATCTCAAGTAGTGGCTGCATCTTTTTAATTCTAAAATGTGTGATTAGTCTTTCTTATACTCTTGTTCATAATTTAAATTCTGTACTAAGTTGGAAATTTTTAAAAAAAACACCATTATTTCTTAGGCATAAAGAGGACTCTGAAGGCACATCTGTGAATACAAATACTGGCCAACAGTGTACAGGTGTTCTGCTGCTCTCTCTGAGGTGGACAGGAACAAGCCAAGACTGCTGATGATGTCTGAAGGGATGATTAGATCAACTCATTCATTTAGTTTTTCAAGTTTTTACTTTCTCATTTATTCATTCTATACATTCAGTCATTCCAGGAGTCAGAATGAGTCATAGAAAATTGATACTGTTGAGATGGGAATGGAGATGAGGGACAAATATATTCTAGGAATTCAGGAAAGTAATATAGAAGCTCAGTAGACAGAAGTCTATTCAGGAAAGTTGAACCCAGATTTGTTAACAAAAATAGGAAGCATATTATCTACAAAAATGTCATAAAACTGTTAAAAATGTAGTCTTGGATAATTTTAGATAAGAAAATAGCCCATCATGTTATCTGCACATGCTATAGACTCTGATATCCAGAAAAATGGGAAAGACAGTTTCAGGTCTAACTCAAATAATTTCTAGCACAAGTGTGATAAGAAGCCAGGGTGACCAGATTTCAGACTTCAGATAGTCAGTCAGTGCTGTGGAGACTGAGGAGCTGCTAAACTGAGAGCTACAAAACTCAGAGAAGAGAGATGTGCTGATTCCAAGGCAGAAGGCAACACTGACTGAAGATGTAGAGTTCTTTGAAAGGAAGCAAATGAGAAAACAAGACCACACTCAGTTCTGTTGAGGGAAGTTAGTGGAATTAGAGGTGGTAAATAGTTGAAAGCAATAGGCCAATAAAATAATGACTCAGTGTGTACACTTGCAGATTTAACAGGCACATTCTAGTTACCACAAATGAGGGAAACCATGCCACCTATGTTTCTTTGTATTTTGCTTAGCTCACCTAATGCAATTTTTTCCCCCAAGACTTTCCATTTCCTCAGGAAATGGATGAGTAGAATTTCATTTCTGACAGATGAGTAGAATTTCATTGTATATACACCACATTTTCTTAATCCACTCATCCACTGAAGGACATGTGGGTTGATTCCATATCTTGCTAAAGTAAACAATGAGGCAATGAACATGGCTATGCTGGTGGCATCGTTTGTGTTCTATGGGGTAAATGCCCAGGAGTGGGACATGATAAATTATACATATCTCCAGACCTTGACACAGTGAGACCAAAGGAAGCTATGCATAGGAGTGGATCACAAAAGCTCAATTCCTATGTGCATACAATCATGTAAAATAATGTCTTATGAAATGAACTCCAAGAAAAGGAAACAAGAGTTAGTTGTTGTTTTATTGTCTCTTCGTTTTGTCTTAGTTGTTAGTTTGTCTTTGGGAGGGGAAGGGGGACACAGAAAAGGTGGGGCAAAGGGTGAACAAATATAATAGTAATGCTGACTTGTGGAAAACGAAGTGTATATCTTGTGGGTGGGATCAGAATGGAACAACTGGGAGAGAATAAGGGAAGGGGAAACATGGTTCAAAAAGAATTGTACTCATTCTCTGACTCCTGTATTTGTAACTCCACTGCATATCACTTCTACAGTAGGAATAAAATCTATAATAAAAAGGAAAAATATAGGGCAATAACATAATGAATATGAGTCTTCACAGGAAGGAGATAACATCCATGGACTGGGGAGTAAAATGCACTCAATTCAAAGAACCTGGACATCCACACCTAGGAAATGCAAATTGTAGATCTAGAACAAAAATGATCATCCAGAAAGGGCTAAAAGAAGCAATAAATGGCCAGAAAATTCAGCTATGGTGGATAAAAAGCTTGTTTCAGAACAGGACATTCCAACGTGATCTGTTTTCGTTCCATATGTTTATATTTAAAGTTAGTTCAGTTATAACACATAGAGCATTATAATCCACTAGGTAGATTTAGTCATTTTCGGTTAATCCTATCATTGTATAAAGGCTTAAATTAGAACTCTCCAGGTAATTATGTGGATCTTAAAAATCTGACTTTTAATTTAAACTAAGTCAATGTGACAGAATTAAAGTATTAGTGCCAGCTTATTAGTTAAGAACTTGTCCAAGTTATTTAGCCTCTTTGTTTTATTTTTCATGTATAAAATGGACATAGTAATACTTTCTATACTATTAAATGTTATAAAGAATAATTACTGTATCTTGTGGATAACATTTAAGTGAACCTGCTCCATGAAAAACACTTAAAAACAAAAGTAAACATTATTTAGTATTGCTTTACATATTATCATCTTTTTTTTTAAATCAGAATTAGAAAACAGCCACTCAGGGGGCTGAGATTGGAGGATCTCAATTCAAAGTTAGAGTGGACAGGAAAGCCAATGACACTCTTACCTATAATTAACCACCAAAACCTGGAAGTGCATCTGTGGCTCAAGTGGTACAGCACTAGCCTTAAGCAAAAATGTTCAGATATAGCATTCAGGCCCAGAATTCAAGACATATATATATGGGGGCTTGGACTCAGAGCCTGAGCACTGTCCTTGGACACTTTTGGCTTAAGGCTAGTGCTCTGCCACTTGAGTCACAGCATCACTTCCAGTTTTTTCTGGATATGTGGCATCAAGGAACTGATGCCACATATCCAGATATAAAAAAATGTGTACAAAAAATGTAAAAAAAAAAACAAAAAAACTCAATGTACAGTCACGAAAATGGAACTAGGAATTTTGAGAAGATGGGTGGGTAGAACTAGAATGATGGGAGATATGGTCCCTTCCGTGACACATCGTATCCATATACTGATGTGTTAAAAAATCCCTTCATACAACTATTTAAAGATAGTGAAAATAATTTGAGAAAGAAAGATGACTGAGTCAATCAGGCTGAGAAGTATTTAATGTCACTTTAATCATCTTTCTCAAACTTTTGCTGTAAGTCATTTTGTTCCTGTGTGGATGTAAGTTGGGGACTATACGTTTATACATGTATAAAGGCATCAAGGGAAAATTATCTCTCAGAAGAGCTAGTCTAGGACTTAAGAACACAGACTCTTCTTGGGCTCAAACTCTGTTCACTTGGTCTACAGACTGATAATTCTGTGGCCTTTGGTAATCTTTCTGTGCTTCACTTTTCTCATAGGGATTATGAGAATAATAAATATGTCATCCATACAGGATTTTTAGTGTTAAACACATTAGTATTTTACCCAGTGGGAACACGAACATGCATTTACTGTTATTAGCAAATTTATGTATGTAAAATTAAGAGTTTTGAGTAAAAGTGTGCTAATTTTTTTTTTTTGCTGAGGATATTGCGCCTTCTACCTTTAATCAGAATTTTGTCTTGTAGGAAGTACTAATTTCAAGCAGAAGGACAAAGGCCATTTGTTCACAGTCAGCCCCTTCTAACACTTAAATCATGGTTCCGAATTTCAGTGTGTCAAACGTGGTTCATTAATTCTCTGCGTTTATCTGTTCTCCAGAACCGGATTTCCTGAACTCTCAATCTTGCTCCATTTCTGCATTGCCCTTTTCTCTAGCACGTAGAATCTCAAAAATGAAAGATTCAAGTCCCTTCATTGGTGCCAAGGTTAAGTTCATGTTAGGTGATCGTAGGTGGCAGCAGGAAGAGATGAGTTTCTAGGGATCAGGCTGACATTTGAAAATAATCGATCGGTCCTCATACTTGGACACTGCTCTTACTAGAAATCTTGCTCTCATTTAGCTTTCCTGGGGATGAGCTTTGTCCATTGGTAGGGTATGTTATTGGGGTTGATGTCTGTGACAGTGAAAGCGAAGAGAATTCCCTTCCTTCTTATTACTCTTTATTCACATCTCCAGTGTTGTCAAGAAATAGGTGAAACCAACTGCTTCAGAGACTTCTCTTAACTCCTGCCTGCTGGACCACTCAGAGCCTAAAGTTTAGAGAGAAGAGCTGCTCTTTGTGTTTACAGGGGCCGTAGAACAACATCTGAATGGGGAGAAAAAAGTCTCAGAAGTTTTTAGATCCATTTCTTGCCACATAATAAATATGCTCTGTTTTTCTATTAATCACCTCACATCTCTTTTGCATTTCATAAAACTCTGATTTGATTAAAAGGTGTCACTCACCGTAGGAAATAAGTAATTATGAGTAGAAAGAAACAATAACTGTCCAATTCCTTTTTGTTAGATATTAATTTTATATGGTTTTGCAATGAAAAATGGTCATTAATATAAGCCAATGACATAAATGCATTTTTAAGAATAATTGACTTATGAAATGGGAGGCGATGAAGATACTTTCTCTTTCCTTTATCTCTTCCCTCTCATATCCTGATCTTGAAAATTATAATAATTCCATCTTGCATTTTAAGAGGAGAAAGTTTGCAAGTGAGCGGAAAGTGACAAAGTAAAAAGATGAGGGCAGGGGTGGTTCTGGATTCCTATGGAGATGGTTGGGTGGTCAAACCAATCCTGTATCTCCTGATCTATAGTCTCCTCATACTTAACAGTATGGCTTATGTTAGTAGGGCCAGACATTGTTTACAGTGTTTGCAGTTGCCTTCTCAAAAAAGTACAAAAGACCCTTACAAAGTTGTAGAAAGCAAGCTACTTAAGGCATGGGACCGAACACCAGCTTCAGATCTAAACTTAACTGATTTCAAAATTCAGGTCCTGTAAACCACGCACTCCTGTATAGTTTGCTTAACATCTTGATGACTTTCTGTATATCACTGAAGTTGGCACTATGGTAGTTGAGAGGAATGCTGGATGAACTCAATGGCATGTCCAGGATATCTGGTATATGGAAATGCTCCAGACATTTGCCCTACACTCCTCTCCACTCTACATATAAATTTAGACTTGTGAGGTGATGCGGTTTGGAAAATGGGATAGGTATTTGTGGCAAATGTTTTAAATCAAACAGCATGTAGACTCTTTCGTCTTTAAATTGATTTAGAAGTCAGAAAGTTAAGACATGCTGAGTCAGGGTGAGACAGGTCAAGGGCTTTCTGGTTCACTTGGTTCTTGTTCTCTTTTGCATCTTGGGCTCCCAGTTCTTGTTGATGCTGCTGATCTGTGAGAATAATCTGCAAGGGGATTTTCTTTAACTATTGCCTGTAAATTCTAGAAGCAATGAATAATGGTTGTCTATCAAATATCCTCAGAATTCCATATGGCAATCATCACACAGGATCCAAATCCTGTGAAACTAGAGAGATCTGATCTGATCTCACAGGAATTTACTAGAAAACAATCCTGATGGAGCAATTCATGATCAAGTGATTTCTTTAGAAAATGCTATCACAATAAAGTGGTAAATGACAGTGGGAGAAAGTTTTAGAATTGTTCAACTTTTGGCTGGATATCAACCTTAGCCTAACACTTGAAGGGTGCACTGCAGAATAATTACATATCAGCGTTCTTCACTTCTAGACATAAAGCTGAACTTTGAATTACCACATAGCCACTGGCTATGGGTTCTATGGGTAGGTGGAAAAGACCCACACAAATAATTCCAGTCATCCTTAGGCAGCCTAGTGGGAAGAGGTACAGAAAAAGACAGTAGGAAAAGAAGTTCCCTTTAGCTGGCTTTTGTGAGCAGAGAATGGTTAGGTGGGAAAATAGTAAATTTGGTCCCAGAGTAGAACATGTTCTCTAAATCTATTTCCCTGATTCTCAGAGAGGAATTAGTGACCACTCTCAACCCTCAACCCAAATTCAAGTTGTTTCAGGATGCCCAGCTCTGTCATTTTGCTGACTGTGGGTTGCTAAGTAAGATGATAGTTGTGTTGAAATGTTTTTATAGCTAAGATTCAATAATAGAAGTGGAATTTGAACCTGAGGATTAGAAAAATAAAAGCTCTTTCCACTATTCTGCTAGAGTGTGCCATAAAAAAATCACGAAGTCATGACATTGAAAATAACCTTGAGTGAACAGGCAGATCCTCTGTAGTCAGGACACATTGCTATCTATTTCAGGGAGAGGAAGATGTTTCCATTGTCATTCTTCCAACTGGTACCTTTCCTCATTTTAGATAGTTCCAACAAAAATCACATCATAATTTATATATAACAAGTTACTGATATATTTTTATGGCCACTGAATCATTTACTTGAGAAATTATTTGCTATTCCTTCATTAAAGTCCCACAACTATAGTATCTCCTAACATCAAATCCTTCCTTTTTGGGTGAATGTTCTCTACAACCTACACACTGACATATGTTAGATATTTTGTACATAGATGACCAATTGGACTTAGCATAGCATGAGCTTAGGGTCAGAGGATCTGGATTCTTCTATTTCTTGTTTTTGAGAGAAAAACTATATACACTGAAGTTTGCAAAATATGAGTGTGATGCTTTAAGATGTGACTGCCTTGTTGAGAGTTATTCATGAACCTTTTATTCACACCAGAAAGTTCCCTTGTGACTCCTATAAGTCAGTCTCCCTGTGTTCAACAACTCTTTCCTACTGATTTTTGTATTTTCTTGAAGTTTATGCAAATTGAAAATATAGTAGAGACTCTTGAAGAGTCTATATGGTTTTTTTTTTAATCTTATGCTTCTTGTAGCTCCCTACATCATCCATTGATGACTGCTTGGTGTGTCCTCAGTTTTTGGCTGGTTTGGATAAATGTTAGGAACATTCTTGTGAGCATAATGTCATGAAAATAATATCATGAATATTCTTATACAAGTATTTGTGCAAATATATTATTAATTCTTGACTATGTAAAAATCTGTAGTGTTTTATACTTCCAGGAGCAACACAGGAGTTTTCCAGTTGCTCCTTTTCCCTGTAATTAATTTTATTAATAGTATAAAAGGTCATTATTCAAGTAGGTACACAGCGATTTTGTCTACATTTCACAAATAATTGATGATGCCCATAATTTTCAATATACTCATTGTCTTCCAAGTAATATTATTCACAATTCTTATTAAAATACTTTCCAGTTTCCTCATTTTATCTTAGCTGTTTACTTATGCTTTGATTATTAGGGCCCCTTTATGAATTCTTTATATTAGGCATATGCCAGATACATGTTCCATGGGTATTTTATGCCAGTTAATAGAGGAATGCAGGTCTGGGATGTAGCTCAGTGGCAAAGCGCTTGCCCCGCAAGTACAATATTCTGGGTTTGATCCTCAGTACCAAAAAAGAAAAAACAAAATAAAATACAGTTAATAAAATCCAAACAAACAGAGGAATATAAAAATCTATATAGTTATATCTATTTTCAAATAATATTCTCATTATCATGTAAACCATTTTGCTCTTTCCTTTCATCTTGTGTGCTGTTTTGTAATATACATACTTCCATGTACACTATAATCTGTATTAATTTTACATTAGGAACAGATAGATATTAGCAATAATTATCTTTAAATTGCCAAACTTACAAAGCAGAGCATTTAATACTTATTATTGTCTTTTATATTATGGATGATATTCTCCCAAAGTTCCATTTGACTTTTCTCCTCTCTAAAGATTTTGCTTTAACAATTACTGCAGCACAGGTGTACTGAAAATGAATTCCCTTTACTTTTGTGGTGTATTTTTTAAAATAACACAGCAATTTCTTTTCATGCTTCAAAGACATTTTCACTGAGTATAGAAACAAGCGTTGACAGTATATTTCAATACTTTAAAGATACTGCTCTGGCAGAAGTATAGTTTCTAATGGGAGATCTACTACATTTTTTTATCTTTGTTTTTGCTATAATGTCTTTTTCCCTCTAGTTCTTTGACTTTGGTTTCTGAAGTTTGACTTACTAGTGCCTCAAGGTGGCTTTACTATTTCAGTGTTTCAGTATTTAGCGGGATACTTTCAGCATACTGAGTCTTTGATTTGATAGTTTCCATTATTTTGGGAAAGTATTTAGCTGTTATTTCTCCTGTGCCTTTGTACTTTCTTCTCTCCTGGGACTCCATGTGCACTTATATTGGACTTTGCTCCTGCTCTCAGATCTTGGATGCTTTCTTCTACTTCTTCAATGTTTTAGATTTCTAAGATCTGTGTTAATCCTTCTCAAAGTTCTTAGCTGGTTAAATCAAATACATTGAATTCAATTTGTCCAATAAAGGAATTCTTCATCTTTTCTCTGTATTTATTTCTTATATCATCCTGAAAACCATCTGTTCATCATTTTCATGTTTTAGTTAAATGTGACACCTGTCTGTGTTCCTTCCATAAACAATGAACATTGCCTGATATATGCCCCAAAGAGTTGCCCTTCATCTTTTGTCCAGTATTTTGATTATATTCAGCAAGGAAATAAGTGCTATTTGTGTTTTATCATAAGGAGAAATAAACTTGGAACTACTGTTTTAAAGATGACAATATTAGCTACTCTTATTTTTCAATCTGAAATAAAACAGATTAAGCAGATTAAAGCATTTAACACTATTAATAATGTTAAGTGCCCAGAGTAATGTCTAGCAGGACTGGTATTCAAAGAAGCATTACATATTGGGTGAGTGCATGAATTCTTGAAATTTAAGAATATGGATTTAAATTCTTATCCTATAATTTATTTTAATTATGAGCATTGAATTATATCTGTAGTTGTCTCAATTTTTTAAAATAGTGTATGTTATTTGTGTTAATTGGTTTTATTGGGATATTTTTATATATATGTACAGTGTAATTCGACAATTTTCACCTATTATCTTTCTTTTCCCCCAGTTTCCTTTTACCTTCCATTTCCTCAGTGGTTCCCTTCTTACTCTCAAGTATAGAGGCAAAGAATAAAGTCCAGCATTTGTTTTCTTCTTTGTATAAACTATTGAATTTTCAAAAAATAGTCATTTTGGGGGCTGGGAGTGTGGCCTAGTGAGAGAATGCTTGCCTAGCATGAAGAAACCATAGGGTTGATTCCTCAGCACCACATTCGCAGAAAAAAAGCTGGAAGTGATGCTGTGGCTCAAGTGGTAGAGCTCTAGCCTTAAGAAAGCCCAAAGACCATGCCCAGTTCCTGAGTTCAAGCCCCAGGACCTAGCAAGAAAAAAAAATAATTTACCAGATGGGTAAAAGCAGGCATCATCATGGTAAACAAAATAAAGTTCTGAAAGACAAGTATCACCCATGTTCTCACTGATAATGCGGAGTTCAGAGCTAAAGAAAATGATAATGAGAGCCAATTATAAAAGGGAGATTGCCTGAGGGTACACAGGGCATGGATGGGAAGTAGAGGTATGAAACAGGGTCCATGGTTGATATGACCCCTTGGAAGACTGGCTTGTAGATCTGTTTCCATTCAAGGACCACTTCCAAACCCTCCTAATTCCCTGTCACAGCCATCGGTAAAGTACAAATAAGTGGCTTATGGGTCAGGGAAATTAGCATCACATTCGGATAGCAAGGATGTTTGTTAAGCAAAATACAATGTCCCCTTATGACATATGTACTGTGCTTGGCTATCTGTAAATGAACGGTCAAGAGAAGCCCCTTAATTATGGCTTCATGGTTCTGTACTGTAGGTCATTGATATTGTAACAGAATGCTTTGCTGGAAGAGACACACACAGTCGGAAAACCTCACCTGTGGCAGGGTTTATTGACTATCTCAAATTCGTTTTCTAGTGAGGCATTGGTAGTGTAGCAGTGAACATAGCTATCTTCCAGATTTGTTTTCTAAAACAGAGTCTGATAAAATTAAGAAATGTATTCTAAATTTAATTGCACTCAGATACCATTTATAATGATTAGACTATACTTAAGACTCTATGCAGATTAATTCCTAAATATTGTTTTCTTTTTCCTACCTGCTTATAATTCCATTAAATCTCTGTTTTCTGTTTTACTCATTTTTTTCCTAGGGACAAAAGTCAGTTAAATAATTTCCCACTAGCAACAAAGCATCAAAAAGTTTAAAGAAGCTTAATCCAATTACCAACAGTTTTGTGAGTCATTGTGTTCCATAATGATGTTTTCAATATTCCCCCCATAGTATAGTTTCAGGGTTTTTTTTTTGCGAGTCTTGGAGCTTGAACTCAGAGCCTGAGCACTATCTTTGAGCACTTTTCTTTTTTTGCTCAAGGCTAGTACTCTGCCACTTGAGTCACAGAACCACTTCCAGCTTTTTCTGTGCATGTGGTACCCAGGAATTGAACCCAGCGCTTCATGCATGCTATGCAAGCACACCACTAGGCCATACTCCTGATCCCTTCAATATTTTTTAATATGGATATTATCATGTTGCTCTTTAAATGTTATAATGACCATCTTCACTTTTCCAAATGTGGCCTAGCCAAAGCCAAATACATCCTGATGTCATCATATTATAGTTCTCAGTGAACCACATGTGGCTCTTGCATGACTCTTGTTTAACATTCATTAACTTTATAGTTAGTGAGGATATGCTTTGTTTCAAATACCAATCTAATAATTAGCCAAATTCCTTGGATATCATTTCTCTTTCAACCTTGCTTAAATGAGGCTTTCCTGTCCATTTCATTTATGCTAAAATGTAGGAGATAGATCTCAGTCAATATTCAATTTCTTGAAGTCATCCTATCATTCTAGTGTATATGAAAAAAAATTGTAGCTGTGCTTTGTTATAATTTCTCTAATTTTATTCCCCTTATTTAGCTTTACATCAACAGCAAATGAGTCTCAACTTTTTTCATCTGAAAAATAGAATATGAGGTATAAGTGGAGAGGGATAGTTTCATTTATTATGTTATGTAGTCCTGCATAGCTTTGCTTTCATTTAAAAAGAATAATTCTGCAAAACAAACAACAACAATACAATTGAAGGGACAGATTCTTCTCATAATACCACTTACGGTAGAACATTGTGGCTACTGTCGAATCCCATGTGTGGTCCTAAAAGGGGTTTAAGGTAACTTGCATAACACAGAACAAGCTGTACTAGGTTAAAATTAGGAATCAAAGAATAAAAAGAAACAAAACATGATCTGAAGATAGCAAGGCTCACATTCACGTGGTTCTATTGATGGAAGCGGGTAAGAATTCCTTCTCAGGGATCCTCGAGACGAGCAGAGTGAGTGATGGAATGATTCATGTGGTCAATAACATCCTCAGTAGATCTTTGGAAGACCAAGGCTGAGTACTGTGAGCTATCTATTATGGTAATCCTCAACACAGGCTCATGGATTAGCCATCCAGACAATCAGAAACAGCACAAACCAGTAACAAAAATTACTTGGGAATCACTGGTTGCAAACCGGAATAGACTTTGGTTGACTGAGCATCCTAGCTGAATCCTTCAGAAGAGGATTGGTGCATATTAAGTAGCAACATGTTTCACACTGCATTAGGGGCCAACTTCCTGGAAAGCAGTAACTGGTTTAAAAAGCAGACTTATATACATTGTAGGCAATCAACTTTGGGTCTTCCTTGACTTAAACATCACTGGTTAATTTCTAGGAAGCCAAAATGTTTATAAAAATGGAGGTGGTGACCATGTCTGGAAATTTTATTACCCTTATTGCCTTATTTCCCTTATTACCTTATTATCTTATTACCTTTATTGCCTTGCCCTGGGTCAGGTTGGCTGCAGGGCTTCTTTTCAGGCATGCGTGTTACAGATGGCTTCACCAGAAATCTTGGTAGTAAGGTGGCAAATGGTTAATCCTCTACTTGTGGAAAGCCTTTCCCTGTATTATTTGCCCTGGATAGCTTCTGGCTGGGTCTCCATGTAGTTTTCATTTGTGTCTCTTTGCCTAGTTCTGTCTCAAGGGCCACTGGCTCCTTCCATTAATCTGGGTCTTGTATATTCCTTCTCTCCACAGGTTCACATTCCTCGTGTGATCATGTACTGCCACCCCAACTCCCCAGGGCCTCCCAGGTCCACCACACACGTGTACTCTCCACAGCCTGAAGGTCTGGGGTAGCGTGATACACACAGGCTTGTTCACCATGCTATGGAGCAAAGAGGTACAGATGCATGTTTGATGGATTCCAGAAAGCCTTTAGAGATAGCAGTTAACCAGATCTTTAAAGACTCAGTAGGCATTTAGCCTGCAAAGAAGGGGAGAGTGCAGCGGGGTAAGTAGCCTGACTACGGACGCAGTAAAAAGCAATGAGGAGTAGAGCGTGAAAAGGCATAATGAATTTGGAGGAATCAGTTGGTGTGGCTGAACCTGACATGTATGGAGGAGCATGAGTCTGGGAAAGGGATCATGACCATACTGTGATGGCTTTCAGAGGCCATTAGTTCTGTCACAAACATCCGCTTTCCAGGCTTTCCACGTAATAGCCAAGTTTCTGACCATTGTCCCACAGATATTATGACAAGGCTCTGTTTTTTTTTCTTTTTTTTTTTACGTATTGCTGGAATCGGCTTGCTTCAAAACATGCAGGATCAATGAGAAGACAGCTGGTAGGTGAAGTCACATTTGTGACTCCAATGCTTTTCAGACTTGCAGCAGATATCATCAAACTGTTTCCGAGCTGCAGTGAGCTATTCACCCTCTGCATTGGTAGACCTGCATGGTCCTTGCCCTCTATGGTTGGGTCAGATTCCACTGTAGCTCCAGAAATGACAGATGATAGGGCTGGGAGTTTTCAGGTGGAGAACCAATGTGCCTGAGGCAGACTCACATGAAAATTGAAATATGTAAACCAAGCTGTGCTCCAAGGGAGCAGTTGCAGTACAAATAGCTCTAGGCACTAGAACAACACAATAAGGCTGAAAGCAATGCAAGAGCACATACATCATTTCTAGCTAAAAAACAGAAGTCAAGACAGAGGGGGGAAAATGGCACGTTAGAAATGCATTAGGGAAACACGCATGATCTGTACACACTGCATCTTTCTGAGGCACTGACAAGTGATTTCCCTGGGCTGCATTTTAAGCTGTTTATGATTATCCTCACCTTGCTTTTGAGGTTAATTAATGTTACATTTTGCTGAGGAGTGTCACCAGTATGAGAAGCAGAGGCATGTCAGAGGTTGAGGGGAAAAGATGATTAAAAGCTACTTGCAATCTTAAAAAAAAATGGAACTAAGTACGCATCACAGGAAAAGAATGAATTAGAAACAAATACTGAATTAGCAATCATTCTGCCCTTGGAACTAAGTGACTTAGACATGTTGTGAATGGAGAAACAAACCAAAACAACAGGCGATAGTATGCTAGCCAAGTCATTGTGGTTTTTTCTAGTGTTTCCAGTTTTAAAATAGAAAATCATGTCACCTAGGGATGGATGGTTGGTGAGTCAAATGAGGCAGGTCAACGTTCAGGCAGAGTGAAGGATATACAATTTCCTCCAAAACTGAAGAAGACAATGCCCCATGAGACATAGAAATAGGTGAAGAGACACAAAGCAAAACAAAGTGGGGAACCAAGGCAAATGATACCTTACATCAGAGCAGGCTGCTCACAGTCCTACTCGAATCTGGATAGGGATTGCTGTGAGGCTGAGGTGAGGAAAGGATGTGAATTGTTGCAGAAAAAACTTGGGGTGACAATGATTCATTGCTGGAGTGAGGGTATTTTCTGAGTTAGTTTACAGAGAAAGAATTGTAGATAAACTGGAAGACACTGTGGACTTCTATGGATCCAAGGAAAACCTAAAGTTTCTACTTAGACATGAAGAACTTCCGTATCCGTTCCATTCTCTTCCCATGGTATAGCTAACCCTTTTCCCATTCCAATCATATTTAGTTTATCCTGGCTCCTCAGCCAGATTCTCTTTCTTCTCTGGTCTTTTTCTATGGTGGTTTTTTCCATGAGGTTCTTCTCTTTCTCTTTATGATGTCGCACCAGTGTCCCTTCTCCATACTCAGTTCCCTGCCTTTGCTTAACCACTAACACTGAATTTTAAATGCCCATCCACTGGCTAGAATGTAGAAAGATTCTTACTTTTGGTTACAGATGCTCTTAGCAGCCAAAATAATGTCCCAGGTCAAATTACCTGCAAAGTCTATTCAGAGTTCTCTGTAGTCTGAAGGTACACATCGTTTCAAATGAGCATGGAAAACAAAAGCGTAGCTAGGCTGTGGCACCTCCAGATTATTTTCATTTATCAGTTAGGACTTCTAGCTCTGTTCTGTGGCATTTTCTCAGCATTGGGAAGACAATGGCAGGAGTAGAGGTAGAGAGGGTGGAAGAGGAGGAACCTGTAATGCATATTACAGGAAAAGCATCCCTGATTTCTGCCCAACAGAGACAGATGGTGAGACAAAATGTCTCCAGCAGGTAAGCAAAATGGCAGGTCAAGGGGAAACGAGTAGACAAATGAAGAGAAGAGAGGGGACATGTAGAGAAGGTTCCAATGTGTACCCCACAAAGTTAAGAAGAGGGAAGGGGTGGATGAGAATGTTGAAAGGTTGACATCGATCCAGATGCATTGTTTTCATCATCTGCTTTGTTAAATGGCAACTCCCTTTTCAACTATCTAAAGATAATAATAAAAATAACAACAACAAAGTTTCTTCAGACATTTTCAAGTATTACCTTGGAGAAAATTTGCTTAGACTGAGAACTGCTGACATACATGGTGAAAGACCCATCCCCTTTACAACTCTTTGGAGCACGTTTTATAAAATCCCAGTGCCTTCGGCACCCAAGGGTAGTTAACATTTACGGTGGGTGAGATCACTGAAGATGAGAGCAGGATGTGGCATGATTAGCACACCGTCTTCGACAACTCTTTCAGAAGACATATGATCTGCCTTAGGCCAACTACACAGCCACCATTCACGCAGAGAACCCTCCTTCCCCTCACTGAAACACAAATCCAGAAGAATGCAGACTGGCTTAAGTTCAGCCTACAGCTGAGAATGCATTGCACTACACTGAATATGGCTGACTCTACACTACGTTTCTTCTGGAGTACGTACTCCAGTGTATCAGGCCATACCTTTTGTCTTTAATTTTTGTATTTCTTTTATCCAGTGTCTAGAAGGTAGATTTTTCCCAGTGTAGGGTAAACTTAATAACACTTATCAAATCAAAAGAGGATTGCAGGTGGTTTGGTTAACAGAAACAAGATGAAGCCAAGTGGCTTGAACCAATAAAACAGAACAGTCCTCGTGCTGTGAGGTATGCACTGTGAAACAAGGCTACACTTGAGACCAAATTACAAGCTCTACCTGTGGGAGATTCGGACGCTTAACACTGTCTCACACCTCTTGAAACCTAGCCCATATTTTAAGAGATCTCCAAGTGATTCCTGTGTACATTTTTCTTTAAAATGCCTGGGTTCACATCCCAGGCTTCATATACCTCGAATCAAGACCCAAGTATTTCTCTTACTATCTGTCCAAACTTAGGCAAGAGGCTTAACATTTTTTTGAGGTGTGTGTGTGTGTGTGTGTGATGGTTCTTGGGGTTGAACCCAGAGCCTCACACTTGCTAGACAAGTACCCTACCTTTCAAGCTACATCCTCAGCCCTATTGTTTATATTTTGCCTGGGATAAACACAAACTGGCCTCAAACTCATAGTTCTCTTGTCCCTCCTCCTTGGTAGGTGAGACTGCAGCCAATGCACCATTATGCCAAATGAGACCATTTTTAATCTGTTAAAACATAAATAATAGCAGATTCTCCCTGCTAGGGTAGGGAGTTTTGAATGAGAACAAAATGAAAGCCAGAAACATTACAGTCCTTAATTTCATAGGGTAAGAGCTCAATAGTTAGGTAATATGCTTGAATGTTTATCTTTTCACTCAGGAGAAATTGGAGCCTAGATTATGGGCAATCTATCACTATCAAAGCCATAATTTGAAGATTGACCATACTTTGCAACCAGAGGTAGAAAATTGTCAAACCAGTCTAAGATTTAAAAGAGAAACATCCTTCTTTTTAATAAAGATAATCTTTAAGAAGTGTGTGCCTGTGGGACAAAGCCACAATATAAGGTTAATGAGAAAAGAAGCAACAGAAATCTTTTCTTCACCACTGTTAACAGGGCTTAAATCACAGCACAGGGGGAAACAGCTGCCCTGAAATGCAGTCTAGGAGTGGATCAGTACAAGCTGATCATCTACTAATGAGAGGGTTTCAGAGGCAAGCCCTGATGGAAAACCCAGCAGACTCCATTCTGTAAGCCATCCACCGAAGTGACTGTGCGTATGAATCACTTGATTGATGTTGAAAATTTAAAATAAATTCCTCCCAGCACCCTAGAGTCTGCCGTACATCACTGCTCTCTTATCTGTTTATGAGAAGGAAATCGGATCCTTCAGTGAGTAAATGTGTGTAGTATTTAATTAAACTCACTGTTGGGTTTCTTGTGGCAGGGGTGGCAGGGCTGGTTCGCACTGGAGAGTGTTGAACTGCCTTGTCTCTTGTGTTTCCATCTTCTGGTACTTCTGCCTATAATTCACACTGCTAGGAGTTTTGCTCTATGGAGTTGTATGGCAAGTGGTTTAGTTTTACTTTTATTATACTCATATTTTTAGATAAGGAAATTGAGGCTCAGAAAACTTAAGTCACTTGTCAAAGGTACTCTAGTTTGGAGAAATGAGATTTAAATATAGGTTCTAGTAAGTCCTAGCACCACTTATGAATGCATAAGAAGCATTTCCAATCATATTTGACTGTCATATATAACAGGGGCTTTCAAAGTTTATTTTTGATGTGGCCACATCACATTATCTGGGAACTTGCCAGCCATGTCGATTCCTAGACTCTGCTACAGACCTCTCAGCAATTTGAGGAGGCAGAAGGTCCTCTGGTGACGCAAGTAGGCACTAAAGAATTGTTGGTATGTTGACTCTAGGCACAAAGAAGTAAAAAATGTTGTACTCTTTTGGAATTGTGGGTATAGTAAAGAAGAGGCACATATAACAAGGAAAAAGAGTGGGTCTGAAGTATAAGGACAAAGTATTCTCTTGCAATCAAGTAAGGTAGAGGAACAGAACTTACATGGACGGGGCAGGAGAAGTGCTTTTTCTTTTCCTTTTTCTTTTTTGGAAAGTGATGATTTCATTGAATTTATACTGGGAAAGGAGAGGGCAATTCTGGGAAGATGGACTAATATACACAACAGCTGAAGCCTGAGGAACAGCAGTTGCTGGAGGGAGAGGGAGCAGGATGTTAGGCGTGATAAAGGAAGCAGCCAGGAGGTCGTTCAGTGAAAGGGCACTGTGCTTGGTAGATCTGCAGTGTGACTTCCATCTGCTGAAACTCAGGACTTGGACTTCTGGATGCTGGGATTGGAGATTTTTGTGGCCGTTCATCTATGTATGGCACTTACAACTGCCTTATACTTTCCCATGAGGGGTCCTGTTTATCTCAAGAGCTTGTTCTTCATGGGCTATTGGGC
The DNA here is from genome assembly GCF_031878675.1 of Megascapheus bottae. Taxonomy (NCBI): domain Eukaryota; kingdom Metazoa; phylum Chordata; class Mammalia; order Rodentia; family Geomyidae; genus Megascapheus; species Megascapheus bottae. The sequence continues at coordinate 57,379,090 of NC_143517.1, forward strand.
ACCCAGTAATTCAGGCACTTTATTTATACCACAAACTCATGTCGTTTATACCACAAACTCTTATGACATTTCCCACTCCACTGACATCAACTCAGAGATATCAACCTATCCAGAAGATAAAGTGTTATTTGACAAAGGCTCACCAGCGAGGGATGTCGTGTATGGCTTCTATCATGAATTCTAGCTCAATTCTGTTTTCCCCAGATGATCTATCAGTGAATAATATATCTGCAGCACAAGACTCTAGTCTGGGGCCTGAGTCTATTTTCCAGAGCAGTAACATAACATGGGCATGAATTACGTTTTGAACCACAATACATGAATGGTCGTACATTCAACCTGACAGGATGGAAAGAATGTGCAATTGGAATGAGAGAAGCCAGACTTCTGGTCTCAATTCTGGGCTTTCTGGCTTTGTGTCCATTAAATCACATTTGAAGGTCCATGTATTTAGTCTTGTGAAGTCTCAATCCTTCTGGTCTGTAGTGGTTTCTCAAAGCATTTCCGGAGACTGCTACACTTTTGGGGATGTCTGAAAAACTCCCCTGTACTTCTAGTCTACAGCCATAAAGTAATTCATTCTCAGGACTGTGCCAGACAACTGCTGTGATGTTCATGTAGTCACATTTATCTCTGGGTCATTGAAAGCAAAGCTTCAGCTCACTTATACTTTCCAGGCATCATAGCTACTTCTCTGCATGAAAAAAAAAAACAGCAACAAACATACAGCTTAGAACTAAACACGAAGAGTGACTGAGAAATTTAGTTGCTGACTTCAGAAAGGCATGGTAACCTTAAATGATGATCCAGCCACCATCTGCTATGCGACAAATGATTTTCCTTTTATCCTGGAGCATTTTACAATTATGCTGTTCTGACTGGGGTGAGATGGAATCATAGTGCACTTTTGATGTGCATTTCCTTTATAGCTAAAAATGTTGAGCTTTTCCCATGTATTTATTAGGCATTTGTCCTCATGCTGGGAACTGTCTTACAATGTTTGTCAATTTATTAACTGGATTATTTATCAGTATTGTTGTTTTGTTGCTGTGTGTTTTGGATGTTGATCCTTTATCCACAGAAATGCTGGTGAAAACTTTTTGAAACCATTCTGTGGGTCATCTCTTTTGGTTCTGGTCGTTCTTTATGTGTGGAAACTTTTGAATTTGATGCTATTCTGTCAGTTCTTGTTTCTATTTCCTGGGCAATTGGGGGTCTTATTCAGAAAACAATTATGTATCTATTCTCTATCTTCCAGAGCTTGCTTCTGCTTTTCTAACTTTTAAATAGCTGTAAGTAGTTATACAAAGGAGGTGCCATATAACAAAACAATTCATGAATGCAACACATCCTGATCTACGTCATCCCTCTCAGCATTTTAGTCTTCCTGTAGCAAATGAATGAAAATGGATATCTGAAAACTATCATGCTGAGTGATTCTATGTTGAGTGACTCCATTCATTTGTGGAATCTATCCCTAACATGATGATTGATGATGATGATGATGATGATGGGTCATATATTAAAAGGGAAACCTCAGGAGGATCAACAGGAAGGAAGAGTGGGGAAAAAAGGATGAAAGGAGGAAGGAAGAAGGGGGTATGGCAATATAACAGCATAAACATGCTAAAAAATACAGTGTGCATGTCTAATTATCACATGAAATTCTTCTCTTATTTATGTGTACTCCCTGAAAAAGTAAAACAAAACTATAAAGAAAGCCAAATGAAAGAAGATTCAATGTCGTCCATTGCTCTTAGGACAAACCTCAGCCTTATTGTCTTAACCTACAGAGCTAACTAGATCTTCTGGCCTACCTTTTCAGTCTCATCCAATTCCATCTCACCCTTCATAGCAGTTGCAATAGTTTTCACATTGCTTTTAAAATTCTCTATGGTTCTTATTCTGCTTCTTCAATGTGTCAAATGTTTTCTCATGTAGGAACTCTTTCACTTCTCCCTCTCTCTTTCTCTCTCTCTCTCTTTTTCTCCCCCTCTCCCTCTCTCTTTCTCTCTCTCTGAAGGAAATACTTCCTCAGTTTTTCTCCTCCTTCTTTCTCATTGCTTAAATCCTCTCTTTTCTCCACACCCTACTATTTCTCATTTCCTCCAGTGTTGCCATCTACTCTTTTCTCTTTGCTTAGTTTTCTGTTGTGTCCCTTGGAATGCAAACTCCAGGAAAGCTGCTACCATATTATCAATTATCCATCTTATTTTTTACCCTCACTTAATTGCCATGATCCTTTAGAACATATTTTCATAATTCACCCCATATATATTAGTGGAATGAACTCATGGATTCACATAACTCCAGGTCACTTTCTTTGGTGTCTGGCTCCGGTCCTCATCACGTCAACACTAATGATGTCATTTAAGAGATGAGGAGAGGATCTGCTGTGACAGTTCAGCATATGCCAGGGAAAGTATCCTAATTTCTGAGAGAGCCCCTTTCATCTTTCCTCTCTTGACATAACTAAAGTTCTCATGGTAATCTCATCTAACTTTACCTTTGCTTCCCAATAAAGTCAACAACTTTTCCTCACCACTTAGTTTAAATATACACTATTTTCTGTATTCCCACAGCTCTTTGATATTCTTATAATGTAGCCAATTACTCAATTAGCTCCTATATACGCTTGAAGCTACCACTACATTTTGTACTAGTTAACAGTAGAGACTATGTTTGGTCTATTCCATCTCCCAATGGCAGGCATGTAGAAGTGACTCTGAAATCTGAATTACCTTTGAAAGCAAAGTTCTGAATCTACTTAATTATAATACTTTAGAAATACCTTAGGTACGCTGCTCCTAAGTCTATATTGCAAAATGCCAGGTTTCTCCCCCAATTAATGTTGTTTTCCAATCATTCATCTTATCTTTCTATTTACCACATGCTGTGCTGTGGTCCTGTCCTCCTCATTATGCAAAGTACCTGCCAGCCAGTGCTCTCAATGAATCCTCATAAACAGGACCTGTCTCAATGGCATCTGGCTTGCTTAGCATTAATGCCCATCTGCAAAGCTGACTGGCTTTGTTACTTTCAGGTCTTCTTTTTATAATCATAACATTCATTTGTCCCTCTAAAGTCTAATTGGAGCTAATTAACACATTAATCAGACTAAATTTCCCAATAAATATGCTTCAGTTTATGTTAGTATTTACAGGTTTGTGTTTGGGAGAGGAAAACAGGAATGATACAAATTAACAATTATTTTCTTGTAAATAATAGAAGACTTTTTCAACTTAAGAGGAGCATTGTGTTTTAAATTTCTTAAGTAATGACTAATGCATCTTGACTGATGAGGTCCTGATGCCTGACAGTAAAAAGAGCATAACATCAGTAACAAGTACCAGTGATTATTATATGTTCGGCTGTGTGCTAAATTTTATGTATATGAGCATCACGATATTTTATGGAAAGTGATTGTTTCTATTTTTCCACTTCAAAAGGATGTTTGTTATAAGACTTAAATAATTTGTCAGTCAGGTAACTATATTTTACCAGGTAATTTGAGTCTGAATTAGTACTTAAATCTTGGACAGCTTTATTTTTTTATGCAACCTTCTAGAACTCATTTAGACTAGTAATGGATTGTGATTGTTTTTATTAATATGTATTAATTACATACATTAGTGGGCTTCAGTGTGATATATCAGTGCATACATCCAGGGCACACTGAGCAAATCAGGGTAATTGCTATTACTCTCTTATTATTTCTTTGTTTGGAGTCTTTAAGCTCCTCTATTGTAGATTTTTCATAAAATACACAAGTAGCTTATTCTGTACTACAGTCATGTCACTGTGCTGAGGAATAGATTCTGTTTCTGATAGGAATTCTGTGTCTCATCTTATACAGTAGATCCTTTATATTCACAGATGTATGGTTTCAAGGAGGTCACCACCGAGAAAAAACTGAATTCTCAGTGTGTATGGAGTTTAATATGGATGAAACTCTGGATGCTTCATTCATATGTGCCATAACACTATACAACTTCTGCTAAAGACATAGTACCTTTCAAGAAATCTAAGATATTTCTGCTTGTCACTTATATTAAATAAATTAACTTTCACCTTACTTTTGGGTACCATTGCTTTTGGAAAGCCATATTTTCACAAACTCAAACTCAGGGAAATACTCAACAGATGACACCACCATTTAACACAACTGACAACTTGACACTGAGTTTCTCATCCAAGCAGTGCCTGCTTGGAAATCTGCTTTATTTTTTAAGAAAAATTATTAATTTAATTTATTTTTTATTGTATATGATCAAGGAATTGAATCTAGGGCCTCATCTATTCTAGGCAAGCACTATTCCACTAAGCCACATTCCCCGAATGGGTTGTTATTGTTTGCTTAAAATTTCCTTTGATTTTAATTTATGATTCTTTGGCATTTTTCATCAAAGCCAGAAAAAGGTGTATTTATTGTATTCACAAGCTGTGCCTCTTGAGTTTGGATTAAGCTGAGATTGGCTTTGAGGGTAGTCTAAGTCTGAGCTTCAGCCTTCAGAGACTCACATGGATCTGTCCATTTTCTGTTGTTTCAACCAGAGGCAAGAAAAGAGTAAGACCAGTCCTTTGGTCTTAAGAGAATGAGAGACTCATGGAAAAGGACCCGGCCATAATCATCAACCTTCAGCAGTTTAAACGTAGTCTGTACATCATATACATATACATATACATATACATATACATATACATATACATATACATATACATATACATATACATATACATATACATATACATTGCTGAAGGAGCCCAGCCAAAGACAGAGGAACAGCCCAGCTGAATGCAGCCAAGATGAGCTAAACTCCAGGAAGCCGTATCTAGGTAAGGAGCCCAGCCAAGTCCAGACCATTCTAGCTGATTCTAGCTTAGAGGAGCCATCCTCTTATTAATCTACACATTCAAGGAAAAATAATATACGCTTACAATTTTAAACACCATATTCTAGGATTGCTTCTTCTACAGTCCTAGCTAATTGATAAAGCCGTTTATTAGCTGTAGAAGTGTGTTTAACAATAATGCTTTTAAGAATTTTTAATCTCTTGCTGGGTGAAGTGGCTCTTGCCTCAGAAGGCTGAGATCTGAGGATGGCAGTTCAAAGGCAGCCTGGGCACTAAAGACCTTGAGACTCTTATAACAACTAGGAAATAGGAAGCGGGGCTGTGGATCAAGGGGTAAGGCAGTCGCCTTGAGCTGAAGAGCTCAGGGACAGAGTCCAGGTCCAAATCCAAGCCCCATAACCAACAAAAAGACAACAAACGAATTTTTAATCTCTCAATATGTGACCGACACCATGGCAGTCACTGTAATCATACTGCCCTTTCACTTTTGTCAAAATTCTTCATGATTTCACAGATAGAAAAGAAATGAAATGAATCGGTGACATTAGGTGACACTGACACGGCTTACTTAAGTTCATATAGTTTGTTAATGGCAGAGCTGTGCTTTCAATCCTGAGTCTATCTTGATCCAAGTTATGTATGTCCTATTGAGCCTACTTCATTCGTAATCTATGACTCAACTGGAAAACTGATGATTTGGGTGAATGGAACCATCAATTAATTTCTCTGGTTTCATTTTTTTCAACTGCAAAATGGAGTGACCTCAGTAAATAATATCTGGTAATTTTCTTACTATTGATTTCTCTCATATTCCCTGTTATTGAGAGCAAAGTTGATTTGAAGTGTGTTCATAACTTGATAATGGTGATCATGATGTAGAGAAATTTGGTATATATATATATGTATAGAACTGAGAGAGCCAGCAAGAGAACTATGATGATTTCTGCAAATGAGCATGAAATTTACCTCTGGAAGAATTTAGGTAAGGTAGAGTAAATTAGAGCCTCACAGTCTTCCTTCCTTTGGCTTATCGCAATGAAGAGCAACCAGGACGACAATAAATATCACTTAAAACATTCACAGCAACAAACAAAGCTAAAAATTATATGTTCTGCTTGGCCCAGATAAAACAAAAGTGCCAAATGAGGAAGACGCTAATATTGTTGTTAGCTTCCATTCCTGATCTTAGTGCTAGAAAATAGGATAAGTAAATAAAATTGTGAGAAATCTTAGTATCTAATTTGAGGTTACTCAGAGGTAACAAGAGTGTCCATCAGTTGATGGAATTCTGTTAACTAGGCACAAAAATCATCATGTTCAAGAAATGAAATTTGGGACCTACATTGTTTTAAAATTTACTCTGATGACATGGAAATTAGTGTGTGTGTGTGTGTGTGTGTGTGTGTGTGTGTTGGTCCTGGTGCTTGAACTCAGGGCATAGGCACTCTCCTGAGCTTCATTTGCTCAAGGCCTTGAGCCACAGCTCCATGTTCAGATTTTTTGTATTTATTAAAGAAAGGAATCTTGTAGCCTTTCCTGTGGTGGCTGGCTTCCAACAGCCACCTTCAGATCTCACCTTCTTGAATAGCTATGATTCAACTGAGTGCTACAGCTTGTGACTTTATTAATAAAATGCTGAGCAGATCATTTCTAAGCTTCTTCTTATTGGAAAATCCATGTATTCTTTTCCACTGTTGCAGGCCCCTTGTCCTTAACAAATTCCCAAGCGGGGATCTCATCTTTCCCAACTGCAATGGCTTAACCAATGTTACACCCAGGACATGCCGTGTGTTTCCATGGCAACTCCCTCTTACTATTCATCATGCCTGCTAGATGGCAAAATGGCTTCCACTAGGCTACAAGCTCCCAAAATACAGAGATTCACTAGCACATCTTTGGGTCTTTAGAAAAGATCACAGATTAGGTAGGTGATGAGCACAGTAGGTATCTTTGGTTCACTTACTCAAGCCCTTTCTCCCTGCTATTCCATCCACTTCACCTCCTACAAGAATCTGGTTTGTATAAATTGTATGGCTGGTCATGTGTTTCACACTTGGGTCCCATTTGGAATTCTGTTATGGAATTTACCACAACCAGGAGATGAAAATGATTAAAAAAAAATAAGGTTGGGTTGTTTTTCCATGAACTTTTCCCAGCCTGCCCACTGTGAGTTGTCTCTGTCTCTCCCTTTAAGAGGACAGAACCCTTTCAGGACTACAAATACCAGTCTTTTGAGACCTGCAGTGTTAAAGGCTTCTGTTTCTAGCCCCTGGGCACTGTAGTATCCTTTGTTCTTTTATATTAGCCTGGGATACATCTTCCTTAGACTCTCCTACAGTTTCAAATCCTTTCCCATTAGGCACTGATTGTGAGTAGGGAGGTATAAGTGGGTGGGTAGCTAATGCATGTATATTTTGATTTATTTCATTGTTTAGATGAAATAGCATGGAAGTAATGGACAATAGCTGCAGAATAGTAATTAAGATGATGAGTCCTATATTTTCTTTCATTGCAATGTGAGTGTGTGTGTGCCCTTGATTGGCATTACGCAGGGTTTGGCATTCACTTAGAAGGTTAGATTGTTTGCTGAGATAACAGAGGATGAGGTAAGGTGTGATCAGGACATATTAGATAAAGAAGGCAGGAGGCAATGAACATCAAAATCAAAGCAGACAAAAGAAGTAAAGAAAGCCTTGATGTAGATAGAGCAAAAGATAAATACAAATTTAGATTTAGAATGGAAATTGCTATGGCAGGCTTCATGAACATTGGTCTTCTCGTGTAGGACTTTATGAGGGTGTGTGTGTGTGTGTGTACGTGTGTGATGTGTTGAATACATATACTGACAATTTTCAACTTTTTAACAGCACCACCCAAATTGTCTACAGATAATGGTTTTCTCTTATACACATTCTCTCTCTCTCTCTTTCTCTCTCTCTTTCTCTCTCTCTCTCACTCTCTCTCTTTCTCTCTCTCTCTCTCTTGTACACACACACATAAGTATAGGATTGTACTGTACATATTTATAATTGTCACACATCTCTTGGAGTCCTGTTAAAACCAGTCACGGTTTTCAGGAAATTCTCTTTGAGAATACTTTTTGTTATTTATTCCTTACAAAAAGAAGGACATTTTAATTCAAGTCTATGCTTCCTCGATGATTCTGTCATGATGATCTGTTTTGCTTTCTGTATCTCAATCAACTTGTTTTGACTCAGGGAAATGACCTTCTGCCCTGCTTCTGCCACTGTCAGAGAGTCTCTGGGAGGCAGAATTGACAAGGAGATGGCACCTTCTGTCATTTTTTTTTATGGAGGATTTCTTTGTCATTAATGCCCCTCTCACACTTTTGCAGACCTTCTGAGAGTCATTTCCTCCTTAGCCACCATTCTAATGGTGCTCCCGACTGAACTATTTAAATAAACTCAATTTTAAGCTTGCTTTTTGCCCAAATCACTCTTAATAACTGTTATTATCCTTTATAATTACAATAATTACTTTGCCCCAGAATGGCTCACAACATTAGTCTGCAGTCCAATAAACTCTGGCAATTGGTGAGAAAATAGCTATGATGGCTGGATGGCCAAGAAGTCATAGGCTTTTTCAAGGTAGTAGAATTAAAGGTTCAAAGTAACCCTATTGAGATCCTGAGATTGAGGAACAGTATAGAAAAAAATTAAGTCTGTAGTGAATGGAGAGCATGGTGGATGAATGCCATCCTAATGCTCGATTGTAAGTCTATGGCTAGTCTGAGGGGATGGCGGGTTTGAGGTAGATGGGAAGATGGAGAACCGACACTGATCAAATGTATGGTACTCATCAACTGACGTCCAGTTGAAATCCCTTTGTGTAACTACCTAAAGAATTCAAAATACAAATGAGAAGAAATGTACCTATAAAGTCAGATTGAATGTGATGAAATCCTACATCTGCCACCTAACGTTAATTTCACATTTCTCAGCTTTAATACCCTCCTCTGTAAAAAAAAAAAGAAAGAAGTCATATGAAATGTGAAATGTATATTCCTACAACTGTCTCTGCTGTGAATACAATGAGGCTCAGGGTCAGTGCCCAGGCCTTGAGTTCAAGCCCCATAACTGATTAAAGAAAAGAGAAAGAAGAAAAAGAAATACTGAACACACTGAATAATAGTGGCCAGTGTTCAGTTTGCTCCTCTTTTTGTTATTATTTCTCCAAGGCCAGAGAGATTCCATCTGAGTCACAGATAAGTTATCTAACAAAATCCTTACACCAGTTATTAAAAATCCTGGATATCCCACTTTATGGATGAAGAAATCAAGGTCCCTATAAGGAATTGTCAGTCTTCCAGAATAGCAGAGATGAGAATTAAACTCTAACCTGATTCTTGTACCTTTGCACTGCACTGCAGTTCTTTTGCATACAGCGTACATTTACAAAACCTGAGTAAGAAATCTGGCGTCAGTATATCCATAACGATGTTATTAGTAGTTGCCCAGAAGTAAGATTAGAAGAGAATTAAGAAGCAATTCCGCCACCCTGTACATTTTCAGTGCTTTGTGTTAAGAGTTGGATCTTAAATTCCATAGTATCACGCCTTAGCTGTGAGAGCCATGGCTGCAAAAGGTATAGCAAGTGATCCCATCAGTAAAACACAAGAAGAAAGCAAGGAAAACTCACGGCCTTCTCTTTCTTCAGTGAATGCTGAAGTATGTTATCAGATACATCTGGTACTTCTCCAAGGTTCCCATTTTCCCAACTGCCACAAGTGCCAGACTGCTGGCCAAACTCAGTTAAACCCTTTCAACTGCACCCATCAACTCTAAGAGAACCAACAGGACTCAAATCAGTCTTTGCCTGGATGAGACCACCTCATAATACCTAATAGAGGTATTAAGTAGTGTTATCCTTTGAAAGGTAAAGAGCTCTGTAAGCTAGGAGCTTCACAGTTGTGTGTCATAAGCTGAGAACTTCGTTCTGACTGCTTCACCTTCAACTGCCCCTGGCTCAGTATGACTTCCTTTCCTCCCCACAAATGTCCATTCTCACATCACACTGCAGTGAATTTTCTGCCCACAAATCAATGACTCAGAGTCTTCTCCCCGCAGGAAGACTGAATTGCAATATGGGTCTGAAATGTCTATTTCTGCCACAGCAACCAAATCCAGTTCATCTCCATATTTCTGAGAGGATTCCCATGATGTGTCAAATATTTTCTGTAGCACCGGTAAATCTGTCAGGATGCAATATATATCAGGAGTACTTTCAAAGGTGTCAGAATGGAACTATTTTATTGATTTTTCAAGGGAGCAATTTAGCTGCTGTTAGAGGCTAAGTTAGTAGTCTAGGCTGAGATCCAGGTCAGAATGCACACATCCATTAACAACATCTGACCTCTGGGGTCTTGAATGCTCAGGACAGCATGCAAGCATGCAAACATCTTAATTACTGTTAAGCACATGGTGAAGTGTTAGGCCATTGCTCAGTGTTGAAGATGTCCTCCCTACCCCCCTTCTGTTTTTCAGTGTCTGAAATCTTCAGGAGGATCTGCTCTGGAGTAGAGTCACTGGGGACAGAGGTTTTCAATGAGAGGACATTCCAGAAGGTACTGAGTATAAGGGCGGGGATCCCTGGGGTATTATCGCACGTTTGCAAGGGTGGCATGGGAAGGGCAGAGTGTGCCCATCTCAGCAGCTGGAAAATGGGTGGACAACATTCATTCACTCATACCAACAGTTGCTCCAGACATAGCACACTCAGCCTTTTTGTAAGCTCCCACTCACCCACTCACCCTTTCACAATCTTCTCCCATGGAAATCCTTCAAGTTCTCTGAGACATAGATTAAATGAGACCCCCAAATGCCATCTCCATGGAACCAACTAATGTTCATATCCTTTGATAATAGCAACTCATCTCTAACGTTCTAGCCTATCTTGAAATCTGTATAATCTGCATAATAAGTAGGTGTGTTTCTTTCACTAATCCATCTCTATTGTCTGAAAGAGAATTTGGGACATGGAAAATGTGCAGGAGATATTTGACAATTGAGTCTTCAAAGGTGAAAAAGGTATCTGGAAGAAAAAACAAAATGTTGCTGAGATACAAAGAAGTTTCACAGAAACAGAGAGTTCTATGTCACTTTTGGTTGCAATGATGCCAAAACCCCATACTCATCAACAGCATCTTCACTTTCCACCTAACATATAAATGGAAGAAATGAATGAAATAGCCCTTTGTTTCAAAGAAAATAAATAGGACAGGTACCTGTGCACTTATACCTATATCAGATTGAGATGTTTAGGCCAAGCCTAAACATTGGATGTTCTGTTTTCTAAAACTCACCCTCTATCTACATTTCAGTTCTCCTGGCATCATGGCGGAATGTATTGTGAGACCTACAACCCCACATTTGCAACTGCTAGCAGGGAAGTTAGTCAACTGCAATGAATCTTTTGTGACTCAGAATGAATGGAAGTGACTCAGATCATCCATTTCTCATGTGAGTCAGAAAACAGATTGAACCTTTTAACACCTTTCTGAGGATGCTGCATGCCACATTAACTGTGTTCTTCAAACCCCAGGACTGAAGGAGCTAAAACAAAAGACAATGAATGATGAGCATTTACCAAGTTCTCTCTCCAAATTCCACTGAAGGAGGCAGACGAATTACTTGTGAGGTTAGTTCTAGACTATGCTTTAGTTATATAAGAACAAGACAAAAGGCAAAGAGAAGACAAAGCCAAAGAACGGAATCTTGAAGGATAATGTGAAGGAAAGTGAAGGGGAGTCTTTAGACTGGGAGAAGAAAATTTCTCCATGTAAATGGGAGAAATGAGATCTGAGACAACCACAGAAAGTGCAAAAGTAATGTGGGGGAAGGGAATCATCCTAGAGGAATTTGTTGGCAGCCATACATGGGATAGTTCATTACCCTTTTGATACACAAGTTATAAACCATATTGAACATTTTAACATTTTTTATCTATTGGATATTCTGTTAATATGTGACTTTGTATGGTTGCAGTTGCAAAGCTACTATCCAAGCATTATGCAAAACATGGATTGGTTTTTCTTCTCCTAGTACTAGGTTATACAGTCTATATAAGAAATTGTATTTCCCAAATATGCACTGTGTATTCTGGCCAAGAAGAATTATTCTGAATGTTTATGATCCCTTGGTGTGGAGACAGTGAAATGATGATCTTTGAATAACTACTTTTGTGGCTTCTCCAGTAAAGTTATTTCAATTCTAAGAAGGAGGTTCAGTGGCTTATTCCTTTAATCCTGAAATGGCAGTTCAACACTTGTTCAGGCAGAAAAGATCACATGATTTTTGTCTCCAAGAATAACTAGCAAAAAGCTGAACTGAAGGCATTGTATAGTGGTAACACAGCAGCTCAGCAAATCAGTTCAAATGTTGTATCTGAGTTCAAGCCCTGACACTTGCAAAGTAGTAATAGTAGTAGTAATAGTAGCAACAGCAGTAGTTGCAGTAATAGTAACAATACCTCAGTTCTAAATCTGTATTTTACTTAAAAATCTTAAGTTTATATTTTAGCTTTATTTTACAAGCTGCCCATTGAAATGGTGAACTTTTTTAAGTCACTGAGGATGAATTATTATTCTTTTGTCTTGCTGAGGATACCATTAATGTTTCTCTGCTTGAGACTGACAGTAAACCATGACTGAACCAAAGCATATAGCTCCACCCATTTTTATAATTTTTTTTGTCTTTATAAAGTACTGGATTTAGTAAACTCCTTCTGACATCACTATGAAATCATGGAAATTCTTCAAAATTGTTATTACCTTTAGCTTTAGGAAGTGTAGGTCAGCTTTAAGTAGACATCTAAATATCTCTTGTGTCTTGCTTTTGCTTTTCCTAAACATTAATGTCTTCTGAGTTTGCTTGATTACATGACAAAGTGAAAGAGAAAGAAGAGATTTAGAATGGAAATAATATGTCAATTTATGGAAATTGCTTAGAGGAAAAAATATCTATTCTAATGGTAACTTCTCAGTTTGTATAACCATTCAACATATCCAAGAAGGCTGAACGTATGTTTTGCATGCCAAAACTACCTCTGGCTGTTTCAGGCAAACTACTAAAATATAGGAAAGTGGTAACATAAAGGCCGCCTTGCATTTCCACCTTTTTTCTCTTTTCACCATGGTTACTCTCATTTAAATTAATTAGCATTGATGGACACTTGGTATTGTGCTCACATTGAAGAGGCTGGTGTGTTTGCTCAGTATGGTGACTGCTAAACTGCTTTGCCCAACTGATCAAAGTGTCATGAGTTTTTTTTTCTTTCTCATATAAAGGGAAACACATCAAGTGCCTTCAGAATCTTCCTGTTTGATCCCAAAGGAGCTCAACATTAATATTCTTTCATCATTAATTGCCAGGTATTTCTTCTCTAACGTCTTAAGTCACACGTTCCTGATAGTTTATCCTGTGTGTATGTGTGTATCTCTCTCTCTCTCTTTCTCTCTCTCTCTCTCTCTCTCTCTCTCTCTCTCTCTCTCTCTCTCTCTCTCTCTCTCTCTCTCTCTCTCTCACACACACACACACACACACACACACACACACACACACACACAGCATCCATCCTGGTTCCCTGGGGACACGTGCCATAGAAATGTTTTTGATAGATACAAATGCACTCATACCTTAATCTCCACTGACCTTATTTTTTGTTCTCTAAGTAAGTATCTATAAGGATGGCAGGTGCATGATCAAAAACATGGGCTCTTTTCCTCTTCCAGTATTGAAATCATTGATGCCTCGGACTTTGCCATCTGCACCTGTCATACTAAGATTTTCCTTGAAAATTCTTCGCCCAAGTGTAGTGCTCATGAGTCAAACTCCAGAAATAATAGACATCATTTGTTAGATACTTACTATGGAGCATTTACTCTTTTGAAAGCTTTTTGTGTAACAATCTTTTCAATCCCTATCACGACCCCAGGAGGTCCATTCTATAAGATCTCTGCTTTGTAGGTGAGAAAAAGAAGCCGTGGAAGGGAAAGGTCATTTCTCAAGGTCTCATATACCGTCAACCATAGGGCATCCACTTACCTTGTGGGAAACTGCTTAACCTCTACATCATGCTGAATCTGGTTAACAGGAAATGGTGAATACATACAATTCTTAACCCACATTTAGCCTTCATGGGGCCAAGGAGAATTACATGCAAATGAGTGTACATTTATTTGTGTACTCATAAATTTGTGGTTATATGTGTATTTTGTGTGAAATGATGTGATTGTGATTGCTTTCAATACCTTCTCAGATTATTCCAAGTCTCCATAATAAGCGGCTAAAGAAGAACATGATTGAGGAATAATAAAGCATAGTACTTGAAATCTGACAACTCAGGTTTAAATCCTGACTCGGATACACTGCAGGAAAAAAAATAGAGCTCTATTAAGTCATTAACAGCTTTAATTTTCCTGATGTGCTCCACAGAATAACAATGCCAACCAGGAGTTATTGTGAAAGCCAAAGAGGTGTTATACATCCAGCACTGAAAAGTACCGAGGCAGAGAGAGCAAATAAACATAGCTCCCTCCCAGATCCCCCTGGAAGCCTAGAGGCAAGCAGGATGATACTTCCCATCCTTCAACCTAAGCAGTGATGTCTTCATCTGCCTCTTTCCCCTGGATCTCATGATTTCTCCCTAACGTTTGCAGCCAGGAGCAGCAGTTGTGAGTGAAGCCCAGAGGTACCATTCTGGATTTTGTGCTACGCAGTTCTCATATTCACACAAATGAGGCTCAAATGGTCTCCAGGCCTACCTGGGTTTTTTAGTCAAGATACGTATTTTGTTTTTTTGGGCCAAAAACCGATGTGGAAAGAGAAAAAAGCAACTCAAATGGTGACAGATTTGTAGGTTTTTTTTTCAATGCTTTGTTTTACAGAAATAAACAAAGATAATCAGAACTTGAAAAACAGGATCAGAAAAAAAAAGAAATTAAAATTGTACTGAATTGATTTTTCTGTGGCTGTTACAACAAATTGCCAGAAATTAGTGTTTTGAAGCAACAGAAATTGCATGTGCATCTTAAGGCTCTGATTCTCATATGGGGTCTCACTGGAATTGAATCGAGGTGTCAACAGGGCTGTGGGGTTTTTTTTGTTTGTTTGTCAGTCATGGGGCTTGAACTCTGGGCCTGAGTGCTATCCCTGAGCTCTTCAGTTCAAGGCTATCACCCTACCCTTTGAGCCACCACTCCCAGTTTTCTAGTGATTAATTGGACATAAGAGTCTCACAGATTTTAGTGCCTGGGCTAGCTTTAAACTGTGATCCTCAGATCTCAGCCGCCTGAGTAGCTATGATTATAGGCACGAGCCATCACACCTGGCTAGGGCTGGGTTTCTTTCTGGCAGCTCTAGGGAAGATACATTCCCTGTCTTGCTAGTATCTAAAGACTGCCTGAATTATTTGACTGTGGCCCCCTCCTGTCTTCAAGGTCAACAATGGCTAGTTATGAGTTAATTATAATAATTGTATATAATACAAGCACACGTTTCTCTCTGCCTCCAGTCTCTGGTTCATTGTTCCTAAATTCCTTGTAATTTTCTAAATAATAAGGTTATCAATAGAATCTTTCAGTATTTTGCCAGTGACCTCAGATTTTGACAATGAAGCCATAAGTCTTTATTTTATTTTACTTTTTTTTAGGGAGAGGAGAATCTGACGCAGAGCTCCTGAGTCCACTGATTTCCTGGATGCCATGAATATCTCTTGTCCTGATGAGGTAACTTTTAGTGGAGGCCAGAATGGGGACTGCTCACTGGAATGAGTAGACCAGGAAGCATGGAACCTCCATTTTCATTCCACATCCTCCAGAGAGGAGTAGAACTAGAGGTGTAGATAAAGATGGGTCTTGTTACCACTATGTAGCCTCTCTGAAAATCTCTTCATGATGAGATCCACAGGGTTTTGGGGAGCCTACAAGTGGGCATGAGCAGTGTGACATCACAGTTGAAGAAGGGAAGATGTACATGCACAGCTAGAGGTGATGGAGTACATACTCCAAAAGATGAACTGGAAGAAGACAAAAGCCCTGCAGGGCCTCGTGAGCCTGCACCACAAAAAGAGTGACTGAAATACTTCTGGGCATGCTCAGTGACTTTCCCAAGAAACTCCATTGGAAGCTAAAGGAAAGAACACTTTGAAGATCTGTTCATTTTAAGGACAGCTGCTTTACCCAGCTGCTGGCAACATCTGGATACCAGTCTAATCTTTCTCTCTTACCATCACTTTCACATTTATTATCATTCTGCCTCAAACTTTGTTTCTACTTTTGAGGATTCTGGTGAAGGCACTGGACTATCCTT